>NC_012879.2:19336305-19445368 GCF_000003195.3 Sorghum bicolor | reverse complement strand
CTATTCTATTCTATTTTCTACCCTACAAAAACCGGCTGATTCCTCCCCGTGGAGCAGCGTCCACGTCGTCCAAAAATACTGTGGCTGTTGGATCTCTCGTTCAATGATCCAGATCTCTTGAAGTAGATTCTCGTTTGGACGGCTGCTTCTGCTTTTCGTGGGCTTCTTCAGCTTCTCCACTAATTTTCTAGCTTTTTCTAGCTTTGCGTTAAAATCTGGTAAGACAAATATATACCGTGGCTCCTGCTTCTCCTTGCAGCTTCTTCCCCTTTCCGATGGTTTCCGACTCTGACCCCGACGCCCTCCTCCTCCTCTCCGCTCGCTCCCTCTCTCGATCGATGCGGACGGCGACGGAGTGCACGAGCGGGGCAGCGCAGCTGCGGGCTCCCTCCTCCCCCTCCCCCGGCGTGCTCTCTCCTCTCCCTCTCTCTCTCTCCTTTCTGCTCGATCTCTCTCTCCCTCGATGCGGCCAGGGCAACGGCAGCCGGGGCGCGCCAACAGGGCGACACGGCTATGACCGTCGTCCTCTTCCCACTCGGTGGTCGGTGCGTTGTGCGCCACATCCTTCCTCTGCTCCACCTGTATTCTTGTGCTACAGGAAACCCTAGGTGCTTGTGGTAGAGGTCGCGAGGATTCGCGGAAGCGCTGCCCTGCGTTTTTTGACTCCGATCGGAATCAGAACGGCACGTCCATGGTTGCAGCGGCACTCCCTTTCACTCGATGTTACTGCTCCCATGGCGCCCCTGCTCAGGCTGTGCTCGCACACAAGCTTCGATTGAATTTTTGTGCCACCAACATTTTTGATTTCAGTGCGTTGTTTTAGCTGCCCAAATTGATGTCAACAATATTTCATTCAATTAAATGTGGTTTACCATATGCCTGCCTTTCAGGTTAGCGTAGCTGAAATCTGTTTGAGATTAAATGTGTAGGCACATGTGCATGACCAAAGCTGAATAATAGTCTGTTCTTATTTGAATGCTTCCTTCATATGTTTTTACTCTTATTTATCCTTTCTTGATACTTCTACCAGAGCTATGTCAATCCATTGATTTAGGTTATTGTTCCATAATTATGATTTAGGTATCTGGTTTCCCCTGCATGTGTATGTTCCACCATCCATGACAAATTTATGTGTCCTGAACAATGATTTCCTTATTTCCAGACATGTGCCTACTCCTCTATTTCCTATTTTTGATTAAATATAATAGTCTTCTTCCACTTTCCTATAGTTCAGTTTTTCTTTTTTTGGTCAGATTTGTAGGTTCCTTCAAATAATTATTTTACGCCTGTGCAAAAATAAGCAAGGAGGTGGCTATTTGTGCATATGACAACAAATCCCACTTGATGGTACGGGGAGCAAAAAGACAAAAGGAAATCATGGTATTTTCCTTGCTTGAGGTAAAATGCTATCTCAAAATAAAAAATTATTGTTGAACATGCATGAAACTTCTACACCAATCACACGGTAAGATTGGAGCAAACCACATATATTTAATCTTTTACAATTATGCTCATAGGTGTGCTTCTGACATGCTATAGCTACAACTATTGTTCTTGCTATATAAACATGGATTACTTTGCTCATGATAGCATTGCCACCTGTAGTTTTGGACTGTTTGCTGCATCCTTATCAGTGCAGTTTGCAAGACAAGCATTACACCTACTGCTCCCTGCGCTCAGCAAGATATAGATGCCTGACAATTTAATTTTTAACAGAAAGAAAATTTGCTTACCTGCAGAGGGAATTCCACTCTGCATAATTGATGTGCTGAAGTTTGACAAATACTTCATTAAGATACTAAGTTGATTACCGATTGTTTTTGGATAAAATTGTACATAGGTATTTCCTTTCGGTGATTATATATGGTTTGGTTCTTTTCGGATGCCAGCGGCAATCATGTTCGTGGTCTTTGTGTGCAAGATGACACAATGTTGATGGCTGAAGCTCTTATGTCATAGGTTCGTGCTCCTTCTTTTTGTTGTCTCACTTACTCATATTAACCTTAGTGGATCTGGTTTATGAACTTTGATTCAGCTCTTGCGATGCACGTCCTCTAGACAATGTACTTTACTGTAGATACTCCTTTGGAAACTGATGAGCCCCCTAACATAGAAGATGTACCTCTGTACAACACTTCCTTTTGAACTTATTTCCAAATGTATATACAATATTAGTACCGACTATATTTTGTTGTGCTATCGCAAATGTATTTGCAATATTTTTAATGATATAAGATCATTCATGAGTTTACTTCCTTCTATTCCAAACTTATTTCCAAATGTGGTTTTGGAGTCCTTTTTCCAAAGGGAAGCAAACTAAATGTTGAGTTAGCTATTGCTATCTTAGCTTTCTAAAAAGTTAATATTTCCTTTGTCCCCAGGTGTTGGTCTGTTCTATTATATGAGAGGGTTCTAGATTCCGCAGTCAAGTGAAGCCTAAATAATCTGAGAACTCTTTACTCATTGTGTGATTATCATTTAGTCATTCAATTGTTACATATTTCATAGTTTGTTCTACAAAATTTAAGTTCCTAAATTCAAGTTGGTTGTTCACTTACCATCTGTGCTCTATTTTGTTTGGCCTTGACCCCAACTACTCTGTATATGCATATATCATATCTTGTGATCTTTATTCTTCCCTCTTATTATTGTTGTAGGCACATAGCCTAAATCGTACTGACTACCTCTCTATTGTGTTTAGTTACATTCAATCGGATAACAAGCAAGAGATGAAAAAGGATTTAGCAAGCATTGAAACTGAATGGACAGGTGAAGAGATTAACTCTGACATGCTTGTTTAATTTATTATTCAGTGGCGCATAAACAGCTACAGTTCACAATACTCGGTACGGTTATACTGACCATTACTAGCTTTATCATATTCGTAGTCCACAATAAATCCACACTTCTGATTTCAAGTTTCAGAGAATAGTAGAGCATAAAATTAGTAACTGAGAGATGAATATTTTGGTGCCTCATGTCAATTTCCATTGAGATCTGAGTATTTGAGCATGCTTCACTGTCTTATATTTTGAGCTTGCTATGCAAATGCTGGGCAGATCCAAAAAAAAACTTTTGTGCCTTTATTCTTTCTACTATTAGAAATTGATCACTTAATTTTTTCTGAAAGATTCAAGCCATTTGTTGTACTTTCAAATGCTGGTATGTGCATCAATGATCCTTTGATAGTATATAGACATGGATCAAATTTTCTAGACTAAACTTTACTATTAACTCAGAGCCTTAAAATATCCAGCACTAATAAGGCAGGAAAAAAGAAGAGACAACATAGTGTGTGGGTGCTATTCTTGAATGATACAGGCATTTGCGACATGTAGCACTTTGTATCCTCTTTGTAGAATAAAATTTTCCAATGTACAACTTTGGGTATGCTTTCAGCCTCCTATGCTCTTAATTATTTACCCTATCAAAACTTCATATGTTTGTCATAGTCCGCTGGTTGGTTTTGTGGCAAAGTTGTTTGTAAAACTTTGAGAGTGCATGGTACTTTTAGCCAAAAAAGAGATTTAATGATTTAGATGATTAGTGTCCTTACATGCATATATGTTCTGAAGGTCAAACCATGTCTTTTCTGTTTAACTTCGAACAAAGTTAGCTTCTACAATTTAGCAGTTCCAGTGCCCATGTGTCTGCAACAACCATTGCTTGCTGCTGCACCTCATAGAAGTTGTATGTGTTGCTTCTGTGTACAAAGGAACTGGCAACCCCTCCACATAACTTGGGAAAAACACGTATGTTCGACATAACCCCTCCATTGAATATATATGCAATTTTGTTTTACTTCTGAAACCAATAGTCGTTATTAACTTTTGGTTATATGCTGATATATTAACATCAGAAAATACATACATATTCTTTTACTATATAAATTACTACTAACGCTGAGCAATGATATCCTCTATTGGTGTATTTCTGTGATATAATTACTTATCAGACACCTGTTGTACACCACACTAACCTTGCTTTTATTATGTAACATTAACAGTCATCCAGCACGCAAAGCACTTACAGTGGGCTTTCCAATCTTGAGCCAAGATAATGTTCAAACACAAGTCCTTCCCTCACCAATTAAGAAGAATCTCCAGCTGGGAAACTGAGGATTCATTCGCGGAATTATTAGACCACCAGCCAAAATCATTAGGGACTGCTCCAGCGAAGTTGTTGCTATAACCTAAATGTCAATGTATATAGTACAACTGATTCCATATATCCCACATGTAAAATATGCTTGCCAATGACCACAAACCTAGAACCTGAAAAACATTCATGTACAAAACATACTTATTACCTGCTCTGTTCAATCTTCAATTATCAGTTGTGCGCGCGATGGCGCGCGCCCTTCACTAGTCAAAACAAAGAATCAAATGATCGGTGTGGAATCAGACTTGACTCAAAGACGCACTGCATTGGCAATAGCCTAGTGATCAAGGCGAGGACACGTGATAATTGAGAAGGTAGGGTTCTCCCACATTGAGACCGTACTTTTTTCTATTTTACCTATACTATTATTTCCTCTAAATCGGAAATTGCTTAAAAAAACAGTTGCAAAGACATACTCCCACCAAATTATAAGTCATTTCAAGAATCTTGGAGAGTCAAAGCATTTTCAAGTTTGACCAAAAATATAGAGAGAAATATAAAGATTTATGTTATAAAATAGGTACACTATGAAAATATAACTAACAACGATTGGTACCAAAAATGTTATTATTTTACTATATAAATTTGGTTAAACTTGAAAACTTTGACTCTCGAAGATTTTTGGAATGACTTATAATTTGGGACGGAGGGAGTAGATCAGAAACGATCATGTATATATGTTGGCAAGCTGAAAAAAAAAATGTTTCACGAGAGTTTATGGGATATTGCATTGACATGGGCTAAATTTGAAATTCTGATTAGCGTAGTAAAAGTTTAAGTTTTCCAAAAAAAAACTCTGATTTTGATAGTTCAATCTTGACTATGGAATTTGTGGGTGTGGCAGGCTTAGGAAGGGCTTATGAGTTTGGATCACCTACATGACCCAATACGTTTTGGAATCAGACTTCGTATCGCGTTATTAGAGAAAAGTTATTCTAACTCGTATGAGCATGGAATATATATATAAGTATGGGTGGAAGAAACTCTCTATTATCGGGTAGTTAGGGAGAGATGGACGAAAAAATAATGTGAAATTTTGCCTCTTTATTAGGTATATAGATATATGCATAATGTTTTAAATATGGACACGGTCCCTATTGTGCGACTTCGTAACAAATCGGATGTACAAAATTTAACATGATAAATCCAGATCATACTGTTACCTAAGTCAATTGTTAACATTACAAAGTCGTTTGATTACCCATGGTGTATATATATTAACGAGGTTATCATACATGTTTCATTGTTAACGAGCAGAATAACTATTGCTAAAAAAACAACGCAACTAAATCCTGGACAAAGTCTAGAAAAATGCCACCACATCAAATCGAGATTTTAAGCCTTGATGGACACGTTCTACCACAAAAAATCTAATCAACTGGTATATAAACTAGTTCACACCTATTTGATGCAAGCAGCATGCTACTTTTTTTTGGATTTTAAATTACTAATTCTCTCTAAGAAACATTAAACCTTGAAATTTCAGGAATCTTCATGCCAGATTAAGAGATATGTGATACGATCATCACTAGTACCCTGAACCAGTGGCGGATCCAGAAATGGACCAAGAGGGGGGCTAAATAATACATGCTATTTTTTTCTCGCTCAATTCAGTACACTAAGGCCTTGTTTAGTTCCAAATTTTTTTGCAAAATAGAAATAGTAGCATTTTCGTTTGTATTTGACAAATATTGTCCGATCATGGACTAACTAGGCTCAAAAGATTTGTCTCGCAAATTACAGATAGACTGTGTAATTAGTTATTTCTTTTATCTATATTTAGTGATTCATGTATGTGCCGCAAGATTATATGTGATGGGAAATCTAAGAAATTTTACAAAATATTTTGGGAACTAAACAAGGCCTAATAGTTATAGCTAAGATTGATAATTCAATATTGATTCAAAGTATTTAAAGACAAAGATTTATAAAATAAGCATAGAAAAATACCAAATATATAGAGTCTTTTGCTAAAAAAGAAAACATGTCAAAAAAAATTTCAGCCCAAGAGGGGGGCTGCAGCCACCCCAGCCCCCCTCGTGCGTCCGCCAATGCCCTGAACTTTAGTAGTGACGGTTGCAAACATATTTTTATAGACGGTTTTTTAAACCGGTTGTAAACATATTTCTATAGATATTTTTTCAAAATCGGTTGTAAACATATTTCTAGAGATGTTTCTCAGAACCGCTAGCGCTAGTTTAGTCAAGACAATTGCACGTGGAAATGTTTATGTAGAAAATATAAATTGGGTTTTAAAAATAGTCGCCCTCCGTCAAAGTTGCAAGTCCCGCATTTTTTTCCGCGTAAAAACATGTGCTTTGCATCTGGCAGGATTCGAATCCAAGACCTCACCTTCACGCGTAGCCTCCTCTACCACTTCACCCACCACTCACTCATAACTACATTAGAGTTTGGTTTCCTACATATTATCCTAAACTGAGTGTATATTGATTGTTTTAGGCCCTAAATGAATTCAAATAAAAAAGTTATCAACTACAAAGTTTCATAACTTTTTAAGATCTACAACTTTTATATTGATAGTTTCTCTATCTAAGGTCGTTTACAAAATTTGAATTTTAAATTTGACAAATTCAAACGTAGTTTTTGATGACAAAATAATTTCAAATAAAAAAATTACCAACTAACTACAAAGTTTTATAACTTATTGAGATATACAAGTTTTATTTTGGTAGTTTTTTATATGAAGTCATTTGAAAAACTTAAAATTAATTTCAAATTATTTTTACAAACAGTTTTCTTAATAAAACCGCCACTAAAAATCAGATTTCTAGTGGCGGTTTCTTAAGAAAACTACTTGTAGAAATACACAATATCTAGTGGTGGTTTTGGTAGGAAAATCGCCTGTAAAAAATCAATTTTCACTAGCAGTTCACTTAAGAGAACCGCTAGTGAAAATGTGTTTCCACTGGCGGTTCTTGGGTCGGGCCCACCGATTTCTTTTCACAGACGTTTTTTAATTGAAACCACGTGTAAAAAAAGAAATTCCACCGCTAATGTAGAGCTTTTTTGTACTAGTGCATAGATGCCCCTATTTTTAGGATTTAATCCAATTTTCAAGGGTTGCATAGGCGCTATATCAGCTAAGAGGGAGTAAATCGAACTAAATTGATAGTTTAAGAGGTAGATCGGACTATAAAAATTTTAAAGAAAATTTCCAAATATTTATTGAAAAAGTAGGCATTTCAAGATCCTAAAATCTAGTTTAATTGTAAAAATAGTAGAAAAATAATTTAGGTAAAAAATCAAACTAGCTTCATATTTTTTCCTAAATTTATTTTGTATCTTATGGTGCCTAAATTAGGATTAACTGAATCTTTTATGGATTTCTTTTGGTCCTTATTTGTTAGTAGATATTTAAAATTAGTCTATGTTGACAACCAAGTGACTTTGATGACAATACAAGTGTAGAGTAACCACATACTCTCTCCATATATATAAAGAAAGACGTTTTGAAGCCTAACTTTGACTCCTTGTTTGATAAAAA
This sequence comes from Sorghum bicolor, assembly GCF_000003195.3. Classification (NCBI taxonomy): domain Eukaryota; kingdom Viridiplantae; phylum Streptophyta; class Magnoliopsida; order Poales; family Poaceae; genus Sorghum; species Sorghum bicolor. The sequence goes on along the minus strand of NC_012879.2, from coordinate 19,437,702 downwards.
TATTTATCAAAAAGTGGTATATGTATATTTTTTCTAAAAAGTATTCAAGACAAATCTATTCATATGGTTTTTACATTTTCAAACTCAACAACTTTAAAGTTATTCATATTTATATTCTCAATGTTTGACCAAGACTTTGTCCAGAACGATTTTCTTCATAGGTATGAAGAGAGTAATACTTACTAATGTTTAGTATCTTGTCACTCATCCATGTTCATATCACTTGATCCTAACACAATTACATCCAACTCCGAAACCGAAGAAAAAATAAGTACTCATATTTATATCTATACATATCCGTTTGAATCCGATGGGTTTTCATCCCTAGCATTCACTGAGAACTCTTTCTCTAAATGTTGTGGAATATCCCTAGCATTCATTGGCAACTCTTTTGGTCAAAAATCCCAAATATAGTAAAATTATACCTTAGGAGTATATTGGCATCTTAGAATACATAAAATGTGTTGAATCACTTAAGTTTATGCATACTGCAGTGATTTTTGCAACATAAATCAACCAGTGATCAATGGCTAAACAACTTTGTATTGTATAATTTTTATGGTTTTCTTTTATGTCCTTCTTTGTATCCTAAGTCCAGAGCTTGGCTCTTTGTGATTTTATATTTTTTTAATAATAAAAGACCAGCAGGGGCAACCTCTCTTGTTTCTCTAAAAAAAGTGCATATCTAATTGTCTTTCTTGAACCCACTCGATAAATCCTCATTTACAGGTCCATTCTAATAAAAATAGCTTCATATATCTTTACATGCTACGACAACTTCTTTATATCTTGTTCGACACTTTAAAAAGCTTAATTTTACTTTCTAACTTGCATGAGCGAGAAACTAGAAATAGAGTATAGGGATATTTAATTTAGTTAAAAAGCTGCTGAAGGAGATTTTTTTTTACTAAAATCTCTATGAGACTCTTAGAGTTGCTCTAGATGGGCATATGCAACCAAATGGCTTACGGAAACGCAAAATCCCAGCAACATATGGGTTGGCATTCATATTCCACTGGCTTTAATGTAGTTATCTGTAAACCATGTGCTCGTATTAAATCCAATTACCATATATGTGTATAAAAGATTTTATATTCATTCACGACCACGCTCCTTGCAGAAAAGAAAAGAAAACCATAAGCACACCCCAGCAGGAATAAGGCCTTGTTGAGTTCATCAAAAATTTTGGTTCTCATTACAGTATTTTTGTTTATATTTGATAAATTTTATCTAATTATAGATTAACTAGGTTTTAAAAATTTGTCTCGTAAATTACAAGTAAATTATGTAATTAGATTTATTTTTATCGATATTTAATGTTTTATGCATGTATCAGTAAATTACAAGTAAATTATGCATGTAATGAAAAATTTTGAAAAATTTTGGAAAATTTTAGGAACTGACCCAGGCCTAAGGCATTGTTTAGTTTTCAAAGGAAAAAAATTTGTGATATTGTAGCACTTTCGTTTGTTTTTGTGCTAATTATTGTCTAATTATAGACTATCTAGGCTCAAAAGATTCGTCTCATCAATTTCAACCAAACTGTATGTCGACGAAAGCTGGTCGGCAGTCTACCTTGGGGTATACCCATGATGTATAAATAAACTTTAGATAAAAATCAGTACTGAGATAAGTTTTAGATTTTTTGTTATAAAATTAGCACAAGTAGTTAATTCATCCTAGAGCTTGTACCAGCTCTGGTCTAGCCAACAATCAGCATGAGGTGCGGAACCTAGACACGTGTGGGATTGCCAGCCTCGCCAGAGAGCTACTGCCGACCACCCGGAACGCAGAGGGCGGATCTCGTGCACGTGTAGGGAGGAGTCGGAGACAGTACCGGCTCTGGAAAGCTCGTGTAGGAGAAAAAACTAGTGTGGCTAAACAAAAAGTTTTTTTGAATGATAATAAAAAATATTATGCCAAAAATAAATAAGATATTAGAAATGTACTTATCTTTGGATGAAAGTCTAGTCGGTGACGACAAAATTGTCCGGCCCTCGAGCTTTTCGACTTGTCATGACGGTGGTCGCTGTTGTCGTAGCGTCGTTCTTCGCGGCGATTATTATTACGACTGGTGGTCAGAGCAAGTAGGCTAAACAATTTGGTCGATGGCCCGAGCAGGTCGGTGTTGTCGATCTGCCTCTCTTTGTAGCAGAGAAGCGGGTGACGCGTTGTCGGCGTGGTCGGAGACGTTGCTGGAGTAGTCGGAGTCGTAGCCAGCGTGGTTGAAGCCGCCGCCGACGTCGATGAAGAAGTGGTTGGCGCAGATCGGATCTACACCTCCTCCGTGGTCATGGCGGTGAAGTTGTTGAAGCTGACGGTGAACGTGAAGTCGCCCGCCATGGCCGCGAAGTCGGGGATGATGGCCATCTTGTTCGTCGGGAGAGCTGTACGCACACCCCCTACCTGGCGCGCCACTGTCGACGAAAGCTGGTCGGCAGTCTACCTTGGGGTATACCCACGGTAGTAGTTTATCGGTAGACGGTGCGCAAACTACGAACTCGATGGTGACGCAAGACACGGACAAGCTTTTTATCCAGGTTCGGCCGCCGAGTTGGCGTAATACCTACGTCCTGCGTCTGGTTGTATTGGTTTGTGTTAAGAGAATATGATGTCCTAGGGGTCCCTTGCCTCTCCTTATATAGTCTGGAGGGCAGGGTTACAGATCTGGAAACTAATCCTAGTCGGTTACAATTGCCATGGATAATTCGATATCAATTCCTATTCTAACCGACTAGAATCCTGCTTGATCTCCCCATCTTGTTTCCTTGCGCGAAACTCCAGGTTGTCGGATCAAGCCTTGAACTCGTCTCGTAATGGGCCAAGCTTCCTGGCCAAAGTCTAGCCGTAAGGGTATAGGGGTTTATACCCCCACACTGTACAATTAGTTTTTACTTTTGTCTATATTTAATACTTCATGCATGTGTCTAAAGATTTGATGGGATGAGAAATTTTAAAAAAATTTGAATTTTTGAGTGGAAATAAACAAGGCCTAATACGTCCAGGTGTCCCCTTTTGCTGACGCCTCTGTGTAGACAAGGCTGACCCAGGCCTAATACGAATTCTGCGAGACACTGACGAGGCTGACCCACCAAAGGCATATAGTTTTTTTTTTAAGTGAAAGGCGTATAGTTGGTGCCGCGGACTACAGTAGGACACGTGAGAATCCCAACAGCTAGGCGGGCAATAAATAGCTTCCGAAAAATGACATGACAGCATCATGTGAACACAACGCGGAAAAAGCGGTTTTTCCTCTAGAAAAAAGAAAACCAATTTCACAATTCATGTGAAGGCTGACGAAAAGGTAAATATCTCTCCCACCAGCTTTTCAGTAACCCCCTCGGTTACCGCAAAATTCGCAGTAGCGGAAATAGACGGCCAGAAAAATTGGCAAAAGACAGTAACCGCAGCAAATTCTGCGTATATCCGGGGTCCTCGCGAAAAGGCATACGCTCCCCTCCTCTCTATTAATCCCTGCTGGGCTTTACACATTTTCTCCTCCGTCGATTACAGAAGCTTTTTTTTTTCTCTTCTCAGTATTTCGGTCGAGAAATTCGCGAAGGGGTTTGGGGAATTCGAGGCAAGGATTTGCAAAAATCATGGGAACTTGATGCGGCTTCCTGTGCCCGTCGCTAATTTCTCTGTTTTATTTGCGTGATTTTTAGGGTTTATCTCAGAGTTTTTTTTTTGGTTTCTCCGCCGTATTTCGTAGAGAAATTTGTCACTGTGAAAAATTCGTTTTTTGGTTTCTTCCGTGCTACTGTGAAATTCGGAATCTTGTCAGAGAAAAGAGAAGGAAAAAGGAAAAAAAGAGCAAAATAGTAAGGGGGATTTTTTTGTACCTGGGTGTTTTCTGTTCACTTGAGTAAGTACACTCTCCTGTCTAGTACGCTTCTTGATCTCGCAGAATTCGTCGCCGGGACTTGGAATTTTTGAGCTGATGGCCGTCGTGTTTGCTCTCTAGGTCGGTTAATCTTGGGAGTGCCTGGCTCCAGCGAGATCGATCGAAAGGAGGGACCTTTCCTTGGTTCCTCTGCTCGAGCTGTGCTTGCGGGGTGAACCATGTCATCAGCGATGGCGGCGGCGAGTGAAGCGGCGTATGGCGGAGGCGTGCAGAAGGGGTCCCTGCAGCAGCACCAGGCGCCGCAGCCTAGCCCCGGCTCGGTCTTCTACACCCCTGACGGCATCGCCGTCTACGCGAAACCGGCCATCCCGCCGTTCTACCAACAGTCCGCGGGCAGCAATGCCATCGTGCCGGCGGCTCCGGGGCTAGCTCATTCCTCCGCCACTTCTGAGCCCTTCAAGCGCAAGCGCGGGCGCCCGCGCAAGTACGGCCCCGCGGACGGCGCCGTGCCCCTGGCTATCGTGCCCCCGTCGCAGCCACCCACTGCTGCTGCCCCAGCTGCCTCTGAGGCGTCACCCACGATTCCTCCTGGCTTCGCTCCAAGCCCGCAGGGTGGTGGCGTGGTGAGTCCCCAGGCCTCACCGGCGCCGCAGCCGCCGGCGGCGTCAGGTGCTCCCGCTGTCAAGAAGCGGGGCCGGCCGCCGGGCCCCTCCAGCAAGAAGCAACAGCCGCAGGCGGCAGCGCCTGGTAATGTTCTGCCGTCCCCTTTTCAACTGGAGCGTAGAAGTAGTGAAATGTGCAAGGCGGCATTGATGGCTTTGATCGTATTTCTGTTCAGAGCTTCAGATACACGTATATATACTTGTGGTACTTGGGAATGGGCAAAACGACCCCAGGGATTAGCATTCATTTATTTATCATTTCATTCATTCTTCTTTACTTTTGGTTTGCTGTCATGCCGGCAGCAATCAGGGGTGGAGTTGTGGGCGGGGAATGGAATACTTGGTGATAATGACCTTTATGCCCTTGGCCTTCTCCATGCTAGAGTTTTCATTCAAAAAAACTATTTGGCAAGCGAGGTTTCTTGAGAAAAATACAGAGAGGTTTCTTCAGGATTCTTGTTGCTCTAAGTAGAACTGAGTAGGGAAAGGTTGTGCTGCTGGCAACTCGAGAATACTTCTTTCCGTTACTAGTTCGTGGTAGATGTGATTTATTAGCTTATTGTGGTTCCTGTGGGGATCTGGCCTTTTTTACTCTTAATTGTGATTAATATCTGCTGTTGGCTTGCATTGGCATGTAATATTATGTTGTTTCAGTTCTAGATTTGAAATATTTTTACTGTATTAGCGCACTGTTTGTGTTTAGTTTACTCAGTTGGAATGTATTGAACTATTTATCCATGGTTATCTTTTGTTTACTAACTTAAGCGGTGTTTGACTTTTGTTATTGGATCATTGCACCTTCAACTTTGAGCTCCTAATCCCCCCAATAAAACTTTGAGTTCCTATGCATTTAATAGTTATAGTTATTATAAACATGCCGTTAATACCATGTGTTCAGATCCCTCCAAAAGTATACCTATGGCTATGGATATTTTGCTTGGCATACTAGATATCGTGGGACTATCTTGAGGTTTATACATATTAATTCAATGTGATGGCACTATGATTATGAGATTATATATAATGTTTCTGAAATTTTGTTTTAGCAGGACCAGGCTGGGCTGGATGGAAGCCTCATATTTTCACAGTCCAAGCTGGAGAGGTACACTGTCCAATGCTTATGATGCTCCTACAGATGTACTTATGCAGTCTTAGGATTTTTGTCATCTCTTATATCAAAATCTGTATGGGTTATGTTTACTTGCATCAATTTTTCAAGCTATACTAGTAGCATCATTTTCTTAAGCTATATTGTCTATTCCATGGCTATGTGAAGTCATATACTGATTAATATCTATTTTTTGCTTTATGACGTTGTCCTTTTGTATTCCACGCTTTTTATTATGGTGCCATAACTTTCTTTTTTCTATTTGTATTACCTAATGCAATTATATGATTGTTCTGCTCGTTGGATATAAGATTTGTTCTGCCTCAGGAAATGTTTATTACGCCTGACATCCTGCTCTCACTTTTTTTTAAATAAATACATCCTGCTCTGCTATCTTGTAAACTTTATGTCATGCTCCTTAGCCTGGACTTCAGCAAACCATATATATACTTGCATAATCTATATCTTTAGTATACCTTTCATGCTGGCCTATCGTTAAATGGTTTGAGCTTAGTCAAACCACAATAGAGTTAGTGGTCTTAGCCTGGTCTACTGCAAGCTTTATTGCTGGTAAATTTTTTTTCTTAAAGTTTGTGTTATTCTGTGATAGTCTGCTAAGTATGCTCGTTAGAATGGAAGGGTGAATACTTACTTTGCAATCATGTTACTATATTTTTTTTCCCTGTCACTGCAAACCTCTTATTTCGTTTTGTCCCCTTAGCTTGAGGCGCCTTTTCCTTGTATTATATCTTCATTTTACAAACTTGTTTCATGATTACTCTGTGCTGCCTTGTGTATTTTTCCTGCTGACTGCTATTATGTCGGGTGAGCATTAGGTGGCTTGACTGGATCGCCTTGTTATGGAATTGGACAGCACACTCCCTATATGTTAGGGCCTGGATTCCTTTTAAATATTTATTTTCTTTTATTATCTGCCATTGTTATGAATTTACTCTCTATTGTTGAGGAGTTAATATAGGGTAGGCAAGGATTATGAGGCAACCTTGCCACACCACTGCCCCACTGCACCACCCTTACTAGAGTGAGACACCACTATGGACCTTGGTCCTTGGCTGGTTGTCTCATGTTCCTCAGCTTTCCATTCCAAATTCATTTTCTTTGTGAACTTGTGCTTTCCTGGTAACCTGCTAAAGAAGGATCCATGATTTCAGGATGTAGCATCAAGAGTCATGTCATTTTCTGGGAATGGATGGGCAGTTTGTATCCTCACAGCCAATGGCGCTGTATCTAATGTGACCCTGCGTCAAGGAGAGTCTTCTGGTGGAACAGTAACTTATGAGGTTTGTAGATTCTTCCAACTTTGACTTATCTTGCTCAGTTTAAATATCCTTTTTTTCCCTGGTATATCTGTTGGCCACACATGGCTCAGATCAGGGTAAAAGCCCAGAGGGCAGCTTGGCATATAGCCGCTTGGATTGGAAAGTAGAATTACAGGGCATGGTTACACAGGGGTGCTGCCACTGCTTATATAGCCTAAGTGGACAGCCACCTACTATAGCATATTCCCTAGCAAAAAGTGCTTAGCCTACTTGGTTTCAAAGGCACCACGATCAACTTGGTTGCCAAGGAACCCGATAATTACTGGACAGTGAATAGTAACTGCAGTAAATAAGATACATAGCACTTGGCTTAACTGACAATATCTATAGAAGTATAGAACTATATCCCAGCTAAACCTGGAGTCATCAAGTTCCTAGGTCAATGCAGTTAAGGAACACAGTATGGTACTTGACAGGTTTTTACACGGTGGACATGAGAATGTTCCCATGTTCCTGGGATGGGAACGACATTCCTAGTACAAGGAACATGGCACCGTTCCATGTTCCCGGTGAAATAGAATGGAAAATACAATGCATAAAACATAAGAGAAGGAAGGACCTTTTTTTTCTGGCAATACATCTGTTTCGCGGTTCTGGAAATAATTAACCTATGTGCTTGCACTAAATTTGAATGACATAGTTTCTTGCATCCAATATGCAGGGCCGTTTTGAGATTCTCTCTTTGGCTGGGTCATATCTTCTGTCAGAAAGTGCTGGCATGAGCAGTCGAACAGGTGGACTTAGTGTTTCTCTTGCTGGTCCTGATGGGCGTGTTTTAGGTGGTGCTGTAGCAGGACCTCTAACTGCAGCTTCGCCAGTTCAGGTTCCCCTTTTATTCTGAATTCACTATCTTAATTAAGATCTTTACATCAGATACCTTGGTCTCTTTGTGTTTTATTTTGAAGGTCACCAGGGGGGAGAGGATCCCCACCTGAATATAAAATTTCTCAGAGCCGTAAGGCTAAAAGTTTTGCAAATTACATCATTTAGACTTTGTTTGTTCTACTGGGTACTTATTACATAGCAGTTCTGATGGTCTCTTTGTTTCACGAATCATGTTCTTACTTCCTACTGTGCAATACTGTCATTGCAAGTGATTTTCCAAGTGATGTATATATATACATACTGTCATCTGTAACACAGAACATGATAAGATGATCAGTTATATTTTTTTGGGCAATCGGCTTTTAGTGTTTTTGCACTTACTCCTGGAGGATTGACAAATCTCTCAATGGATTGTGTTTTTGTTATTCTGCTGTTCAGGTGGTCATTGGGAGCTTTCTGGCTGATACAAAAATGGAGCTTGACCCTGGATCAGCACCCGAAAAACATGCTTTTGGAAGATTTCCAACTGCCAGCAGTCCATCTAGGGGTACTGAATCCTTGGGTGGGCATGCAAGCCCACCAAACACCACAGGCTCCTTCAGCACCAGCACACAGCCACCAGGCTTCCCAAGCTTCCCCCCGTGGAAATGAGCTTACCAGCTATGGTGGAGTAGGGCGTAGCCGTGGGGTTGAGGAGGGAGGGATGGGGATTAGACTTCATTAGGTACTCCTGCTGAAGGAACTGATGATCCTCGAGCGTCAATTTAGTTTCACCAGATCGTTATGAGAGTCGATCTTATTTAGGTACTTCTAACTGGTTACAGTGAAGTTCTGGTTTGCTGCCTGTCTTGATATGTTGCATCATTGAGGCACTCCAAAATGGGGGTAGCATACAGTAAATTAGATGATTTTTTTCCTATCAAATGCCTTTTGTCATTCTCCTGCGCTTATTTCGGTTATTAGTGCTGTGCGGTGTGTTGGTAGAAGTAGCGTTTTCAGGTCTTTGGGCTGCATTGTTATGTTCTGTTGCACCTCATTATTCCATTAGGTCTTGTTTGGATGTAGTCAGATTTTTTGTGAATTCATATGCGTTGGAGTGGATTGAGGTGTAATTTAGTTCAAGTTACTGTGTTATAGTGAATCTGACAACATCCAAACAAGGTTTTAATCTAAGCATGTTTTCATGGAACAATGTACTTCCCAGGTTTGAACGCAGTTGTCATGACAGTGTGAGTTTAGGGGCTAGACACAAGGCGAGACGACTAAGGGCCTCAGCAACTGTGGCGGTTGCAGCTCACCCTCCCAGGTTACTGCGCTAATAATGTACATATCACAGGTTATGTGCTATTACTATACACTTCACAAGTTACTGTGTTATTGCTATACACAACAGTTGCTACTGCAAAGTAGCTCAACTGCTCAAGTGAACGTAGCCTTGCCTAGCTAGAAGGTTTATCATGGTCAATGACTGCCTAGAAGTGGGTGCTAGATGTGTCCTAAACACGATGAGTGTGTAATACGATCATCTAGATGTGTGTCATGGCGATTAGTGACTGTCTGATATTTGACAAGTACTTATATGATTTGATAAGTGAGGGCATAATAGAAGATCGAAGGTGCATTTCTATCTCTAGAGATATTTTCTCAAATCTCACTTACAAAATTATAATATAAGGCATGGGACGTGCATCTATGAGGCCATTTAGTGGCAAGTCCATGGGTGATTGTCTGCCCAGCTTGCAGGTTAGAGATTTATATTTATATATATAGCTCTTCGTCTCCGACTATGCTAGATCTAGACGAACGAGTTTGGCTTAGGAATTGGGAGGTTCAAGACTTTTTACCTTCCCATCTATAAAGCGTGTTGAGAAAGGTCACTGTCATGGTAGTGAAGTCAGGCGAGATAAGCCATAGTATAGTTAGGGATGACGGTTGAGCTAATCTAAGAGTGGGGACGTTACTAAGACTGTCTCCAACAAGGGAGACCTAAACACAACAGGCATTTGAGCTTTTGGGTTACGCACAGGAAAAGATCACGCACACATAACTCAGGCCTCTCCAACAGCGACGCAAAAGCAAAGCCCCATCCTGTGCGGCGGAGGCACGCAAAAGCAGAGCCCCATCCTGCTCGGCGGAGGATGCCTCCGACTCCAAGCTGCCTACCTTGCCCGCCGTGGCGATCCGCATCCCGACGCGAAGGACGACCGCGCGGCCGAGGACACCGCGGAGGTCCCGTGCGCCTCTTCTCCAGTCCTCATCCCTCCACGGCGGCCGCTAGAGAAACAGCAACGCATCTCCATGGCCGGCGGTGGGCCGGAGCTCCCCTTCATGGTGCCGCGCGTGCTCTCTCCGGCGTGCATAGGCTCCAGCGATGGCTCTAGCGAGGGCGCGAGCGCCTCCCTGCCCCGCCAAAGGGCGCGGGCTTCGCACATCTCCAAGCCATGGTGGCTCGTTGTCCCTGTGCGACCGGCGAGTTCCCTCTCCTGCGCCCGACGAGCTCGCCTTCCTCCCACGACGAGCTCGCCTTGCGAGCCGGCCAAGCCCCGCTGCGCTAGAGAATGCGTCGAGGAGAGAGGAGATGCATTTTTGCGTTCCGCTGCGGCTCGTATGCAAAATGGGTGAGTCATATGCATCTTCCGTTGAAGCCTGGATTTGGATAGGCAAACCACTGTGGACGACGCATTTTGCGTTTGGGTCATGTTTTGGGTGAGCTGTTGGAGATAGTCTAACAGTAGTGGCGTTGCTTGAGCGGGCTAGGTGGCAGAAGCACTACCTGGAATAGATACAAGGAGGCATGGCAGAAGCACTACCTGGAATAGATACAAGGAGGCATGATGTGTGCTGAGGTAACAAGAGGAATAATGTGTACCCTGGTAGTATGAGGAAAATAATATAATTGTATCTATTGCAATCCAATGATCATGTAATCGCAAAAAAGAATCCAATTATCACATTCTACAAATTTGGTATGGCTAGCCTAACCCTTACTTTATCCCACAAAAAAGCTAGGTAATATATAACAATTAGTAAGCAATGCATAAAAGGTGTGAGAACAGGCAGAAAATTAAAACTCGAATTTCATACCTTGCTGTCGCCTTGTAGATCCATGCTTAGATCGGCTAGGCTTCCTCTACCTTGCGGATCCATGTTTAGATCAGCTAAGCCTCCTTCTCTAGTAACACAAAACTTCATCAGCAGGGCCAGAGAAATAGCCATGACTGGCTACTTAGTGATGTGGTAGTAGTCCGACAAGGCTAGAGGCATGAGCGATAACACTTTGGAATGAAGGAGGACATTAACAGAAGACAGGTCACATATTTGGGAAACACGCGATCCGTTGTCTTCCTCGCAGTGGCCTCTCCCCACGCTCGTCCTTGCCTTGACCCACCCTTGCCAGCACCACCAGGCTTGTGTCACCCGTCTCTAGCCCCCGCCCTTCCCTCCTCGTCCTCGTGGTGACGCCCCTTTCTCGCGCATCGGCTCACCGCACACCGCCCTGTCGTAGCATACTAGGGTTTCGCCGAAGCTCCGCGACCGTGGAGCTCAGACAAAACCCTAGCACACCCAAGGCAGCCTCCTTCTCCCCTCTCCCCCTCCTACTGTTGCCATGGTCATCCTCCCCTCACCCACACCTAGCCCGATCGCCTCCACCACCGCTAGACCCCAAACGCACCCTCTCGCCGTCCCCACCACCTAGCCGCCCCCTGCCTCCCTTGAACCCTTTCTCTGCTAAGCCCGCCGGAGTTGGGGAACAAGAAGATGGGCGTGGTCTCAGTCTCGGGTGCTAGAGTTGGGAAAGAAGGAGAAGATGGTCGAGGAGGAGGCGAGCGCGAGAAGGAAGACGGGCCGCACATGACCCATCGCGTATTACCTTCTGTAGATGAAAAAAGGTGGGTGACTTCAGCAAGAGATGCAATCTTAATCCTCAAAAATGAATTATCATGGCGGTTTGTGGAATCTAGAGGCAAAATGAGCCAAGGCGAGGATGCGAGGTAGATGCGTCGACGCCTAGGGTTTTATTTAGGTAGATAAGACGGCGCCGCCAAAAGGAGTCTAGACGGGTTGGAGAAAGATAAGGTAGGATTACTATGGCTAGGGTTTTATTTGGACAGAAGATCTGAATCATCTATCTTTGGATCCAACGGCTACAAAATTGGTATATATGTCGAGTCATCATGGGTATAATAGGTAGGTGGGCCTAAGAAACAAACGGATGTCGTGGAGGCCTAAAGAAGAAGTGATGAAAAAAAGTTTTGTTGGGCCTTGGTCTGTGCATCTAGTACATGTGAGTTTGTTTGGGCCCAAGAGGTCATCTATCTTACCGGATGGCTTGCAACAAAATAATAATCGCTTTTCTCTAGCTCCTATTGTTTTCTTCCCTTAAACCCCATATATTCCAAAACAGAGGTATCATATGGTCTGTTTTCTTCCCTTAAATCTCATCTCTTCCAAAATGGAGATAGCATATCGCTTCATCTAGCTTTTCCGATATGGTATACAAAATAGTATGGTCTCAATGCACCCAACTAAAGTTTAGCTAGCTAAAATTTCAAAGTACACCTTTAGCTAGTTAAAAATTTCCTAGCTAAACTTTAGCTAGGTGTTTGGATGCTCCAACTATTAGACTCAGCTAAATTTTAGCTAGCTTTAGCAGGGTTAAAATAGCTAAACCTAGCTAAACTTTAGCTGGTCTTTTCCGAAATGGAGTTGGAGTTATCATATCGCTTCATCTAGCTTCTTCAATATGGTATACAAAATAGTATGATCCCAGACAAGCATACTAAGGGTCTATTTAGATGCACCCAACTAAAGTTTAGGTGGCAAAATTTCAAAGTACAACTTTAGTCAGTTAAAAGTTTCTTATCTGAACTTTAGCTAAGTGTTTAGATGCTCCAATTAGACTCACTAAATTTTAGCTAGCTCTAGCGGGGTTATAATAGCTAAATCCAGCTAAACTTTAGCTGGTCTTTGAGTTGGACGGTTTGGATGCCTGGCAACTGAATTTAGCTGGTGCATCCCAACAGCTTGAACATCCCAATCGAAATGGCGGCACCGCAGCAACTCAGCTGGGTTGTTGGATCATAATAAGTGAGCTTACTGATAGAGAAGGCAGTAGGCCCACTTTAAGGTAGTCAAGGACCTCAGAATTTTAAATGTTAGAGAAATAGTTGTCAAAAAAGAATATCCACCTCGATGTTTACAAGCCAGTGGTAGCTAACCAATTATTATGGACCATAAGCACAAACGAGTATGACCTGAAGTTCAGACGGGCGCGATTTTGCTACTGCGTCAAATGGGAACTGGTGCATCAGATTTCATACAAAATGCAACCGCCTCATAATCACCCTTCTTAACACGTCACAAAAACCACCACATACGTAGCTTATTTTGCTTGATATCATTGCTGATGCTAACACAATTATGTTCAGTGCAACACCTAACAAGCTGATCTTGGGGAAAACTAAACCACTACTAGTGCGGCCGGTATTGTGTTATCCAATGTATCTTGTAGTTCAGGCCTCATTGAACTTGAAGACACAATCATAAAGTCTTCCTCCTAAAAATTGGGCGACCTCAGGATGCTTAACCTGAAAGTGTGGAATAACAACAGAGTTATGGTAATCTGCAACTATTGGGCATTCATATTACTTTATTGACGGGAGGTACAAAACAGCTCACCATTCCAATCTTGATCGAGTCACATTTCATTTGTGCATATAGGTTAGTTTCAATTGCTCTTCCCTATATTACAAGCAGGCAGAAACTGAATAAGCTTGTGTCCTTCACTCAGGAAACCTTGCAAATTAGGAAGGACATGAAAAGCTTACCATGCCTTCGAGCACCACCAGGTCAGCATCATTTGCCATAAAGGCAAGCTCTGGTGACACACTAGATAAATCAATTACCTGAAAATAGACAGTAATCTAGTTAAGCATCCAAGATAATGCATAGAGCAAGGACACCATAGTTGATTGCATAGCAAGGTTCAATTACAGGCAGATCGTTGCCAGAGTTGGCAACAAGGAGGCCGGATGCATCCACACCTGATAGCTTTCCATCTGCATCCTTGAGCTAAAACAATTGCACAACAGAAGTCAGATTCTTGTGACAGAGGTTATACACAACCCTTTTCCTTACCTCGTTTATAATCTCAACCAGCTCCGGATATGTGACATCATTGATCGAAGGCATATCATTGGCAGCAAGTATCACCTGTACTAATCAATGTTAGCAAATTATTGATGATATTAGTTGAAGATGGTCGTAACTTGTAAATGCATACGTATTAAACTGGGAAAGAAGATTAGTTGAACTAGTTTAATATTTAAACAACTGCTTTAAATACAACAGCATCGAAGTAGGATGTACTCCCTCCGTTCCAAATTATAAGTCGCTTTGACTTTTTTGGTACATTCATTTTGCTATGCATCTAGCCATATGTTATATCTAGACGCATAACAAAATGAATGTACCAAAAAAAATCAAAGCGATTTATAATTTGGAATGGAGGGAATACTCCATAGTATTTGTCAGAACTGTACGAAATTGTGCTACTAGAATTGTAGTGGTTATTTGGATCTCAAGATTTGTTTGAACTTGCTAATGATACTAATTGTGTTAATCTTTTTAGGAAAACTGGTTTTAAGTTGTTTTTCAGTTAAGAATAAGTTTATACATTGCAGTCTGTATAGAATTAGTGTTGTTATACAATTATAGTGGTTGTTCGGATCTCAATAATTATGAATAAGTTTTCAGAACACTTACGTAATTCATTTTGGAGGTTTTGTGTTGTCCAGTTGTTAAGAAAAGGTTTATAGATTGCTTTGTTCTGATGGAAAAACCTGAAAAATGTGTCTCCAATTGCCAGAAGCACAAACAATCCTCCTCTTTTTTGCACCCTCACGGATTGATTTCTCAGGAGGAATTTTAAATTTCTAATAGGATCATTTTTATCGATTCCTTGCAGAATCAGTTATGCAAGGGTAAGGTCGTAAGGCTATCTAAAAATTTCATTCCCCAGGCACCACCTTATGCAGGAGCTTTCAGCAATGAGTACACCCTTTTTGATCAATCGTTAGTTTGTTGAATGCACAAGATGACAAGAATCTAAATATAACAACTCATTTAGTGAATGTGCGCACTCATATTTACTTAACATAATTTGTGGTTTTTAAAACAAGTTATGGCTATACACGAATTAGTGGGGAGCACACAAACAGTTTAGTGGTTACAGTGAGTCAGTGACTCTGGTTTTTCAAAATCAGTTTTATTTTCCTTCTAAAACTCATCGTCCAAACAACACCATAGTGTTTTATGTCATGATATCACAAGTACCTACCTACTTTTGAAAAGAGAGATTCAAAAGATACACTATCCAAGTGCAATCCTAAGACTTGTTAAGATAGAGAATATTAAACGCTTGCTAGGTTGCTTCTCATGAAGTTAGTGGATAGCTTAAAGGCTTAAAGCCCTACCAGTACCAATATATTCACAATGTGATTTCACACAAAAAAATAAGAAGAAAAAGGTGATGCACTTTTACTACAGTTAAGGGATGATCATTGATGATAGGAATATATGATGATCATAGGTAGAGTTCAGCATGACTCATTTTTCCATGTTTTGGTTTTCAACATTATTAAAGGCTGCAAACTTGTGTTTGGTTTGGGGATGAGGTGGGATGGGATGGTTCCATCCCAGTTTTCTTAAAAAATGGAATGGTTCTCATCTTACTGTTTGGTTGAAGGGATGGATCGGTCCCTGTTTTTTGTTTGGTTGGGGGATATGAATACATAGGATGAACCATGTTCTTTCAAGCATTTCTTCGAACAAATTGCAAGTGTCATCCTTTGTCGAACACATTGCAAGTGTCATCCATCTCCAGGAATCCGCTGCTCATCTGGCACCTCTCCGTCTCTCAGCATCCGCATCCCATGCTCTTGCCACCGCCACCGTTGTTACAATGTAGCCCGTGTGCAGTGTGCTATGTGTTTGCCGCCACCCGTGCAAGCAAGCACCAGCCTGCTGCCCGTACGGGCAAGCAAGGATACTTGCACCTGGCCATGCAAGCAAAGCTAAGCTAAGCGAGCAGGTGCTGGACCTCTGCATGAGTGCTGTTTTTTCTGCTGCGCTTGCCATCCTCATCCGGGCGATCTCTCTCTCGCCGACAGCTTTCCCATGCCTGCAAAAGCACACAGACATGCAGGCTCTTCTTCAACCTCCCCAGCAGCAGCTCCTCTTGAGCTTGAGCTCGGCAAGAGTAGCAACGCCGCCATCGTGACTATCACTCAATCCCCATTCATCCAGCGCCACCCCTCCCCTGCGCCCCGTCAAGCTCAACCTCATCCATGCTGTGCCCTGAGCGTGCCAAGCTCACCAGCGCCCTCTCCTCTTCTCCATGCGTGCCTGCAGCCACCGCTGCTCTCCTTCCCGTGCGCCCATGCGCTCAAGCAAAGGATTGCTAATCTCACCTTGTCCCACCAAATTTTGGGACAGGTTCACCCCAAATATCGAGGGAATATTGCCTGGTGGAATCGTTCCATTCCTTGCTGTTCCTGAACCAAATGCTAGGACAATATGGGATATCTCACTTCGTCCTTGTCCTGCCCCCGAACCAAACGCTACCTTAGTGAGGTGTTTTAGTGTGACAAAAATCTGATGCCAAATCTTGTCCCGGTATCAACCTAAACACTATAATTTTACAACAACAGAATGAAAGAGTTAACATGAACCTTTGTGCCACGTCGGAGCAACTCCCTCGCAAATGGTAATATGCCCAGGATAATATCAGCACCAGAGTTATCAACAAAAATCACTGCCTACAAAATTTGAGAAAAACTCAGATACATATACACACTTGTGTTGTACGAATATTTCATCATTAATATGCTGATGCAGAACTTTAATATTGATTCTTACTGTACAAATATGTATAAAACAATTTACAAAAAACATTGCATTAAAAATGGGCTTCCCCTGAATTATGTGTGGATGATCCAGGGTTTCGACTAGTTAATACTAACAATAGATATATAAATAAAAATCTCTAGCATCTCAGTAATATGACAGAAAAATCAAACTCATTCAGAAAAAATATTACTAAAGAATTGTTTATAATGTTGAATATCACAGAAAACAATTCAATTCGCAAGTAGGTAAGTAGTTTTTCCTCACTTGAAACAGATCTTAATAACTTCATAGTATATTAACCGTTAAGCAGTAATAGATAGGCCAGTAACAGTTAAGGTAACTTGAGATTGACATGGAACCAGGACGGCAGTAGCATATGTAGTTGCAAACTTCAAAAGTTGTTTTTTGTGTGTAAAGATAAAGTGTAGAAAAGCTAGTACATTAAAAAAGGAACCAAACAGTATAGAATCACATTTACATGTACTGTATTTTTAAGTCCATGCATCAACAGGTATGTCAAGCTAGCAATTACACAAGATGACAGGATGAAACAGACTCTTGTATAGGGACATCTAGTTGTAGGCAGCATACAGGTATGTAGCAATGAAATTCAAGTGCAATAAAATAACACCTTTTCCCATGATTTCTTGGTCCATTTACTCTTAAAAGCATCAAGGTCATCAATAACCCAAGGTCGAGATACAAGATTCTGGCAACTTGCCAAGAACGACATGCCATCTTTAGCAAAAACTTCTGCAAGCTTCAGAATACATAAAAAAAAAGAGTTATTAGAGACTACCCATGTAAACTTTGCAGAATACAGAAGCTAGAACATTGTTCAACAATAGAAATGCTACTATTTTAAGTGGTTCACTCCAAGTGAGAATCTAGTTCTATAATTGGAAGTAGAGTGAACCATTTAAAACTTTAAGGACCCAAATACTCACTTTGAGAGTTATGGACCTAGGTGAGGATCTAGTAAAAGTATATATTACTCAAGTGCATTTGACTTCTAATTTTAATTTTAAGACAACTCAAATGGGGGGAAAAGATAATTTTGTTGATTCTACTTGAGACAATGTTGAATTGTTGATTGAGGTTCACATAAACAATTGTTCCATAACAAGTGAAGACCAACAAGAAGCTCATGCAAATGAGCATAGATACCTGTGCAGATCCTAGATCAAAAATGTTTCCAGCTAAGATTCCACGGATCAAGTTCTCAACTCTTTTCCCATCATCCTCAATTTCATCATTCCGCTTCACAACTCCCTCAAAAAGTGACATAGCCTTGGCATTCTCCTCATCCTACTTATGATAAATTAGTGAAGGAGCATAGGAAATTACAACCACCTAAAATATATCTGAATAATTTGAACAAAAGCTGGAAAGACTAGTACGGGAATGTAACGGAGATGAGTAGATTACCTTAACCTTCTTGAAGATATCCCTGAATCCCAGCTCTCTAAGTACTAGCTCACGAAGCCTACAAAGAAGCTTGAGATACATTTCAAGAGTTAAGTACAAGTAATCTCAGTTTGTATTACACCCTACATCCCAAAAAAGGTGCATTTCTAGCTTTGTCCCAAGTCAACTATCTTAAGTTTGACCAAGTTTACCGAGAAGAGTATACTACAAAAAAATATACGTTTCATGATGACTCTATGATACTTATTTGGTATAAATGCTTGGTGACTTAGAACAAAGCTAGAAATGTACTATTTTACTAAGGGAGTATTTCTCAAAAGAACTTCAACTATCAGTGTCATACTATGCAGTCTGGTGGTCCTCCATGGCTTTCTGGATTCTTCTTCAACTCTTCAAGCATTGTTGTGTACCTACAGATGTACAGAAATGAATCATAATTTGGGCAAGTACAATGTGTATCCACACATTATAGAGCTCGGTGCAATCCCATCTTAGAAATCTTTTTGTGCGCCATAAACTATTCAACAAGCTCCAACTCACAAAATGCTCTGCTTTGTTTAGATAGTGAACATCCAATATGCTGGCAATCATGGTGAGAACAAATGGCGGTGTTTTCTGAAGCATACTATCTTAGTGTCTACAAGTAGCACGAATGATTTGGCAATGCAGTGACTGAAAATAGGCAAATTCTACTTGAGATGGCTGAACCTAGATCCAATGCACTGGAGGCACGTACCATCCACGGACCTCTCAATTCTCAATCTAAGAAAACAAGCGCTACCTTCCAGCACTAACAAGTTCTAATAGAGCAGAAGGAACAGTAATCTAATCACGAAAGCTGCAGACACACACCTCTGCGCGAACTTCTCCGCTTTCGCCGGCGCATCAGGTACGGTGGGGTCGTTCTCAGCGCGCTGCCTGCAAAAGGCCATCGGAGGACGGGGTGAGCAATAAACGTCGGCGAAACCGAAAGGAACGGAGATCGGATCGAACTAAGAACGGGGGACATACTTGAAGGACGGGACAGAGTTGAGGAAGAGGTCAATCCACTGGATCTCAACAGGAGTGGCCTTCCGCGGGTTGTCGGAGGGGAAGCGGTAGGGGATGGTGCAGGCGCGGTAGGTGCTCTCGACCGGCGCCTGCAGCAGCGGGAACGGCACCGACGGCGACGAGCTCTCCATGGTGTGCTAGTGCTACACTCCGCCGAGGCGAACTGGCCGGGCGATCGCCCTGCTCTCCCACGGGTATGGTTTTTTGGGATTCTCCGCCGGCCGCTGGTATATATGGCCATGCGGCCCATGGGCCGGCGACACGGCCCACGGCACGGCCTTTTGGCACGGCCAACGGGCGGCACGGCACGGCAGGCCGCGTGCCCGTGCCGGCACGGCCCGGTGCCCCGTGTAGTGCATGGGCCGCTGGCCTGGCCCATGACACGGCACGGCCAAAAGGCCGGCACGGCGCCTCGCGCCCTCGCCCACGCGGCCAGTGGCCACGCCCAGCCGGCCCAGCGCCCACGCCCAGCCTTATATAATCCCCCCACCCAGACGCGGCCACCCACACTCTAACCCTAATCCAATTCCAATCCTCCCACCCCGCCGTCGTCTACTCGTCTTCGACTCTTCGTCTTCGTCTCCCTCCGATCCGATACGCCGCCGTCGGTCGCCTGCTCACCTTGAGCTCGCCGGACCAGCTTTGTTCCGGTGACCTCGCCCTTCTTCCTAAGTCCCTCTCCTACCTCTCCTTTCACTAGTTCCCTTCCCTACTCCTCCGGTGTACCATGTGAGTCGTTGTCCTGTCTATTCTTCCGCCGCCGCTCGCCGTCGGTCTAACGGTGCTCTCTCGTTCGTTCTCTCTCGTACGCTCCTCTGGTGTACCATGCTCGCTCTCCGGCACTGGGCTCCGGTGGCGTAGGTCAGTAAACCCTAACCCTAACCCTCTGATCTACCCCTTCCTTCACAGGTTGCCGTTGGTGGTGCCTGACGCTGCATCCTCCTCCTTTGGAGGCGCCATGGCAAGGCCGCCAAAGCGCCCATGTTCACCGTCAAGGGACGGTGCTGGAGGTGCTGGTAGGGGGCGGATCCGGCCTCCCCTCAATCCATCGGGCTCGGTGAAGAAGCCAGTTGGCGCGGATGTTCCACCACACCGTTGAAGGGTCGAGATGGCGGACTAGAGAGGAGGGTGAATAGTCCTTTTTAAAACTTATCGCGCCGGCTAACCAAAACAAATGCGGAATTAAAACTATCGGTCTAGCCAAGATTACGCCCCTCTATCTAAGTTTTCTAGCACCTTGAAAGATCCTTAAACAAGCAAGCAAGGTGCTACCTTAGCAAGAGCTCACCTAACCAAATCTAGAAGCAAGGTCACACAAACCTATGCAACTAGTACTTTTGCAAACCGGGGGAGCTCCTACTCAAACTAGTGAGGCAAAACGCACAAAGCCTAAGCTCACTAGCAAGCTCAATAACAAGGCAACTAATGCCAAATTAGAGAGCGCAAATTACTTAGCTACACAAACTAAGCAATGTGACTAACAAAGTTACACAAACCAAATTAGTAACGCAAGGAGAACTACTTCTAGCTATACAAGCAAGAAGGTAACTAGCAAGCTACACAAGCTAACTAATTACAAGAGCAACTACACAAGCACAAGTATATGAATGTAAGAACAAGCTTGTGTTAGGGACTTGCAAACCAACGGGAAGAACAATGTTGACACGATGATTTTCTCCCGAGGTTCACTTGGTTGTCACCAAGCTACGTCCCCGTTGTGTGGACCAACACTTGGTGGTTCGGCGGCTAAGAGGTGTTACACGAACCTCGTCCCCACTAGGACACCGCAAGAACCTACCCACAAGTGAGGTAGCTAAATGACACGCACGATCCAATAGAGTTGCTCTTCGCGATCCCCGCGGGGTGAGCACCGTACCCCTCACAATCTCTTCTCCGGAGCACCGCACAATCTCCTTGCGTGCTTCGACGGAGTCACAAGCCACCAAGCCGTCTAGGAGGTGGCAACCTCCAAGAGTAACAAGCACCACCGGCTTGCAACTCGAGCACCTAGTGCCACTCGATGCAATCTCTCAATGCAACGCACTAGAATCGCTCACTCACACAATCGGATGAACACACTCCCCAAGCATGGACACTAAGTCCCAAGGGTGCTCAGCGCCAGCCAAGGCCGGCCACCACTTCTATTTATAGCCCCAAGGGCTAAACTAGCCGTTACCCCTTCACTGGGCAAAACACGTGGGCACCGGACGCTCACAGGGAACCACCGGACGCTCAACACCCAGCGTCCGGTGCTCAGGCATCGGCCACGTGTCACTAGCCGTTTGAAAACGACCGTTGCCGCCAACGGCTACCTCGCGCTCGCGCCTGACACAGCACCACCGGACGCTCAACTAGTCCACACCGGACGCACCCGGTGCACACCGGACTCGTGCGCAGAGAGCTCCGCAAACTCGCACGGTCACCGGACGCAAGCCACCGGACGCACCCTGAGCGTCCGGTGCTCACCGAACTCATGCGCAGAGAGGGTCGCCAAACCGTCCGCACACCGGACGCTGACCACCGGACTCTCTCCGGTGCGTCCGGTGCACTCTGCTGCACCCGACAACACACCGGACGCTCTGGACCAGCGTCCGGTGCTGCCAACACCAGCGTCCCAAATTTCCTACCGGCGCAATAGAAAATATACACTTATTTTTCTCAAAAGCGCCGAATCCCGCCTCGCAAGCTCGGCGGGAGGGAGAGAGAAACCCACACGCCTCTCAACCCTAGGAACTCCACCTCCTTTGTAAATGTGCCAACACCACCAAGTGTACACCACCATGTGCAAGTGTGTTAGCATTTTCACAAACACTTTTCCCAAAGGAGTTAGCCTCTCAAACTTGCCACGCCACTCGATCCTAACACGTATGCAAAGTTAGATCGCTCAAGTGGCACTAGATGACCGATATGCAAACAAGTTTGCCCCTCTTGATAGTACGGCCATCTATCCTAAATCCGGTCATAAACTTCTCTACACACCTATGACCGGTGAAATGGAAAAGCCCTAGGTTATACCTTTGCCTTGCGCTTTCCATTCCATCTCCTCCGATGTTGATACAACACATGCACCAACCAATCACCAAATGATATGATCCACTTCATATCATCACGTGACCGTATTGGTTCATCGATCTTGACCTCACTTGCTCTTCACTGTTGCCTCGGTCCATCGGCGCCAAGTCTTGCTCAAGCTTCACCGTCACACGCGGTCCCTCGCTTCAAAGCCTCCGACTTGCCCTTCACTCTTGCAACCGCTCCATCAAGCCAAGCCTCATCTTGATCTTCTCCACCTTGGTCACATGACTCCATGTCATGTCTCATATGCAATGAGCTCCTCCATCATCACATCATCACCTGTGGACTAATCTCCTGTGTATCTCACATAAACACTATTAGTCCACCTAAGTTGTCACTCAATTACCAAAACCAAATAAGGACCTTTCAACCGTGCCGACGGCGACGAGCCGGAGCCCGAGGAGGAGCTGGAGATCGAGAACGACGACGACGTCCGCGAGGACGCATCAGTGCTGTTCGGCATCGATATCGGTGACGGCCCGAACCCGATCGGTGTGGTGGACTTGGATCCGTCCGAGGATACTAATGGTAATGCTATCTCATCTGGTAAGCGCTCTGCTTGTTGGGAGGATTTTGTCCCAATCCTTGACGATAATGAGGTTCGAACTCACGCCATCTGTAAACGTTGTGGTAAAAAATTTGCTGCTAGAGCTTCGATTGGCACTGGATCCTTGAATAGGCACATGCTTGCTTGTAGGAAAAAACATGATAATGATCGTAAGGTCCAATCTAGGCTGTCTATGAATGCTGATGGGGTGCATAACTGGATTTATGATGCTTCTCGTGCTCGTGATGAACTGTGTTGGTTGATTGCTAGGCTTGATCTTCCATTAGGCATTGGTGAGACACAGGCCTTTGAAGATTACATTAAGCGTGCTCATAATCCTAGGTTCCAGAAGGTTTCTAGGCAGACCACTACTAGAGACATGTGGAAATTGTTTAATGAACAACGTGCTTTGCTTAAGAATTCTTTGATGCCTTCTTGTTCATCTGTTGCTTTAACATCTGATATCTGGTCTGGTAATGCTAAGGAGGATTATATTTCTGTTGTTGCTCATTATGTTGGTGCTGATTGGGAGTTGCATAAAAAAGTTATTGGGTTTAGGCTCATTGATGCAGCACATACTGCTGAGAACATAGCTGAAAAAATAGCCAGTGTAGTTGAAGAGTTTGGTTTGATTGATAAGGTCTTTGCTGTGTCTCTTGATAATGCTTCAGCTAATACTAAGGCTTTTGAAATCTTGGAACCTATCTTCTTTGGTTACATGGGATCTTATCCTGCACCTACGAGGGATGATCCTCTCAAAGTCAAGTATTTGCTTGTGCATCAGCGTCGTGCATGCCATATTATTAATCTGATTGTTAAGTCTGGCTTAAAGAGGTTTGATCCCTATCTTGATGCTTTCAGAACTGCAATAAACTTTCTGAATTCCTCTAATACCAGAATTGCTTTGTTTAAGAATTACTGTAATGCTCAGGGTATTAGACCTAGAAAATTTGGCTTAGATATGGATGTTAGATGGAATTCTACCTATTTGATGCTTAAGCATTTGCTGCCATATAAAGATGTATTTTCTGTGTGGTGCAACTCTAATTATGGTGAAACATTGTTGACTCCCCTACACTGGTATGTGGCTGAGCAGATCATGAAGTTCCTGCAACTGTTTTATGATGCAACTGTTGTTCTGTCTGGTGTTTACTATCCCACTGCTCCACTTATGTTGCATCATTTGCTTGACTTTGCTGAGCATTTGCATAAAGCTGAACATGATGAGAATTTCAGAAGCATTGCAATTCCTATGAAAAATAAGTTCCTTAAATATTGGAAGACAATCCCTCTGTTGTATTCTTATGCATTCATTCTTGATCCTCGAGCTAAGATGAAAGGGTTCTTTAATGTGCTTGAATTACTTGCTCAATATACTGGTACCTCTTATAGTTATAGTTTATACTATGGTGATGTGAAAGCTCAACTTACCAGATTGTTTAGCAAGTATCAGGAGAAATTTGGTGAAGCTCCTCGACCCGAGAGGCCTGCAATGCCTACTGCTCATTCAGGTAAAAGCAAGCAGGCATGGGGAAAGATCTATGGAGGTCCTGATGCATCATCTGGCCCCTCCTCTTCATCTACTCAATCTAGTTGTGGTGTTAATGAGCTGTTAGCATACTTGGACAGTGACCCTCTCAATGATTGGGGGGACTCATTTGACATACTGCTATGGTGGCGTGACCACAAGCTAACTTATCCTATCTTATCGATTATGGCTCGCGATATCATGTCTGTTTCTGTATCTACTATGTCTTCGGAGTCCAGTTTCAGCTGTACAGCCAGGATACTCGAAGACCGGCGGCAGCGCTTGTTGCCTGAGCATGTGGAGATGCTCACCTGCCTGAAGGACTGGGACCAAGGGGCCAGAAAAGAACAGCATGCACCTGAGGACAAGGGCCTAGAGGAGTTGTTCGACAGCTTATTCCTGGATGAAGGAGAAGGCAGCGGTGGTGCTGCTGCTGGAGCTGGCGGTTAGAAGAAGTGCACCTGCCACCTCTGAAGGTAGTCATCATCATCTACTTACCTTGTTTACATTTACATCGATCAAGCAAGTTGACAAGTTTTATTTGCAGATATTTTTGGATTGGCTGTTGATTGAGTCATAATGAACATGAGGAGGCACTTTTGGATTGGCTTATGATGCAAGTTCCCTATTGGCCTTTTGTAATAGGATAGAAGTCCTGCTTCCTCTTTGTGAACTCAATCTGCCAGTTGCCTTGCCACTGATGTTGGCTATTGTAAATTTGTAATAGGATAGAACAACTAAGACTTGTGATTGTTGTTGTTGAACTTTGACTTTGAGCTGGCTGTACTCTTTTCCTTTCTAGGGTTTCTCACAAGGGTGAGTTTTACCTAGAAAGGTTTTTAATGAGGCAGTATTGCACATCAGCTCATTTTGACATATATGTATCATTTTCTTATAATTATGTTGTTCTTTGTTGTGTCAAAATAAAAGTGAACACTTTGTTCAACTGACGGGCCGTGGGCTGACACGGCACGGCGCAATTGGCCGTGGCCCATGGGCGGCACGACACGGAAAAGCAGCCCATGTGCCGTGCCGTGGGCCGCAGGCCTGGTCCATAGCACGGCTAGACACGGCACGGCCGCACGGCACAGCACGATGGAGTGCCGTGCCGGCACGCCGTGCCGCGTGCCGTGTCAGCACGGCACGGTGGCCAACTATAGCCGCTGGATGCGAGATTTTGGGAGGAAGAGAAACGCAAGCGCCGCCCGCCACAGCCCACAGGTGCTGAACTGCTGATGCCTCTCTAGGTTCATGGAAAAGGGCAAAAAAAATATGCTGATGCCCATGTCTGACGTGGGCAGTTGGGCCTCTTTCGCCTGTGGACCAGGGGAAACTTGTAGAAATTTTTCTATTTATTTATCTGTTTAAATATTTAGGGCCTGTTCCTATGAAATGTAAAATATAAAATGTCAATTATTTTAAAATGATAAAATATAAAATACTAAATT
Organism: Sorghum bicolor; assembly: GCF_000003195.3. Lineage (NCBI taxonomy): Eukaryota > Viridiplantae > Streptophyta > Magnoliopsida > Poales > Poaceae > Sorghum > Sorghum bicolor. The sequence goes on along the minus strand of NC_012879.2, from coordinate 19,411,937 downwards.
TTTTAGAGTTATGTTTAGTTTCGTCTAATGCAGAATTTATTGCCCGCACTATGGCCTCTAGACGCTCTTTTGGGGTTTTTTTTGCCTTTACATGCCAAAATCTAAAATGAAGAATGACAACTATTTTGCAGAAAAAATTGTATGATGTTTAATTTTATTATGCAAAATGATAAACCAAAACCATATTTTTTAGGATAAAAGAGGAACTAAACACCCTCTTATTTCTGCTAAATGGGAAATTATTACCTCTCTTCCATGAGTATATATATCTCTACATTTAGGGCATATATGGCCCGACAAAGTGTACCTAGATATAATATATGATCATATTAACCATCTAGATTAGTATCTATATCAAGTATGAAAAGTATATGGTCATGATTATTTTATATAGTACTACAATGGTATCTTAGTAATATATTAAAAAGTATGAATTCTTTTCGAAAATGTTTTGCGTACTAAGATTTGAAGTATCTTAAAATAAGTATATAGACATACTCAAACTGATAAATTAGTATATATATATATATAATGTGTTTTATTGAAGATGAGAGTAACTACTCTTGGAAATATAGAAAATACACTCTATATGCTAATCTGTTAGATTTATATGCATTGGATTGTTTTAAGATATGTATTTTCGTTGTACCTTTAGGTGTGTTTGATTTGAAGAATGGGGTGATTCATCATCTTCCCACTCCTCACTTTTTTATTTGGTTTATGGAATGGGATGGGTTGATCAATCACCAGTTTATTCCTCTATAAGCTAATAATTAGTATATATGAGTGAGAAATGGGTTGATTTTACTAAAATTTATAGAATAAATTCATCGTGCGCATCACCATCTAGATTAAATTTATAGAATAAATATAATGCGTTGATTTGCACTGTGTATTGCGGAACTCTAACTCTGCGTTGGCTTTTGCTCCCTTGCAGCGGGCCGGCACAGCGATCGCGCTCGTGTTCACCGGTGGCCATGCTCATCCTGGTATCCTGTACAATTGAGGCTGGTTATTCCTCATACCCGTTAACTGATCTTGGGCTACTTTCATGCAATTTGACAGATTTGTTGATACATCTATCTATCGTATTTTGTAATGATTTGATTGGTAAAAAAACTGACCGATTTTGACAACACAAATCTGTCAACATATGGATAAACAGTCCCAAATGTCTTGTGATGTGGGGGTAATTTGTTGTCTCTACAGAGCGAACGTCTTATAGGAGGTGTCAGTTAAATTGGTCACATGAAAATTGCTTGCTGAATGATGTTCAAAGTTGCTCGTTGTTTGATTGTAAATATTGGTTACGCGTGAGTACAACTTTGTGGAACATTTATATCAAAAAAAATACTGAAACAGGCAAGCCGAAGCTTTTCTTGATAATTTTTTTTATTTTTGAACTACTTTACCTAAATCGCCAATGAAACTTATTACGTGCACCAATGGCTGTTCGTATACATCTGCATTTCGCACATACAGACAGAAGAAAAAACCAACCCCTGTTTCACTATTTCAGTTTCAGACAGAAAACCGGTGTGGATGGATTGGCGACGAGCTGACGTGCGAGCTCACCATGGATGCCGGGCTCTTTGGTAGCTCACCAAGTTCCTGGAAGCCCTGGCCGGCGTCGCCTTCCGCAGCTTGGCTCTCGTTCTCCTCCAGCGACCGCCTCATGGTCTCCGGCGTGAACAAGTAGGTGACGGCGAGGCCGAGCAGGCAGATCCCGCCAAGGACAATCAGGGCGTACATCATGCCGATGCCTGGCTCGTACCCTGCCAGCACTTTGCTCCTGTCCCGGTCCTGTGACGCCCACAGGAAGCCGATGGCGCCGACGAGCGCGCCGAGTTTCCCCGCCGCGCCAGATATCCCGTGGCACGTGGATCGGAATCTCGCCGGAAAGAGCTCGGCGGGCAGGATGAAGGTGGTGGTGTTGGGCCCGAGGTTCGCGGAGAAGAAGGTGAGCGCGTAGAGCACCTTGTACCAGGCGTCCGTGGCGTGGCCGCGCCAGTAGCGGTCGTACGGTCCGGCGAGCGCGAAGAGGAAGACGGCCATGAGGAAGAACCCGGCCATCTGGAGCCGGCGTCGGCCCACGCGGTCGATGAGGAGCACGGCCACGAAGTAGCCCGGGATGGTGGACGCAACGGCGATGATGGCCTGGAACTTGGCCACGTTGAAGGCCTCCTGGAACGCGTTCGCGTGCTCAGCCGGCGGGAACCACGGTCGGTAGATCTGGGACTGGAACAGCGTGCTGCTGTAGTAGGGGATGTCGACAAGGAACCACGCCGACGCGCACGCCAAGAGGTCCCGGCCGTGCCGCCGGAGGAAGCGGCGCGAGAAGAGGCCGTACGACGACGCCGTCGTGAGGCCGAACTGCGCCGGGGGAGTCGCGCGGCGGAAGGCGGCCACCTCCTCCTCGGTGTTCGAGGCCAGGTCGAGGTCGCCGAGCACGCGGCCGATGTCGTTGGTTGCCTTCACCACGTCGTGCTCCACAAGCGCCGTAAACCTGCAGTTATCGTAAAAGTATATCATGTAAAATTGGTATGAACTGTGATTGATTGATCTTGCTTAAAGATGGGAATAGTGCTCCAAACGGTGTGGTTCTTCTATAGTGTAATTAAATGAACTAAAGAAAAAATATGAAAAAAATTGTCTATTTAGCTCATTAAATTACACTAGAGATGAACCGCGGGGAGGGGCATCTCCATTCTCAGTCTTGCTGATATTATCATAAAAGTATATTATGTAAAAATCAGTATGGAAACATGTATAAAATTTGCGGTGTCACTATCGATCACTGGTTGTACTTCGGTCGTCAAGGGCTAGTGTTTTGATCCAGGACAAAAGTTTAGTCCTTATCACATTGGCATTCGGATACTAAAGATTAGCATATAAGAAGACTAATTAGTGCCATAAATTTATTAAGACTAATTAATTCATCATTAGCAAATTTTTATATAGCATCTTATTGTTAAACCATAGACTAATTAGACTTAATAGATTTGTCTTACAAATTAACCTCCATTTGTGTAATTAGTTTTACAATTAGCCTATGTTTAATACATCTATTTGTTATCCAAAATTCGATGTGACAGGACTAAACTTGTTTAGCCGAAACAAACATCCCTGCCACGTGCCCTCTCAAGGGAGGTGAAGGTTCTACTTTACAGTTAAACATCAGTGGGTTGTAGGAACCTTTTAGCGATTTTAGCCTTTTATTAGGGGTAGTAAAGTTGGTCCGGTTTTCACTAAGCTATAAAAACAGATAAAGCCTGTTCGCTTGAGCTTATTTGCTAATCTGTCAGTCAATATTTTTCTCTCAAAACAAATTAGTAAATAATATTTTTAGTTATGACTTTTCATCCAAACAAACAGACCAAAAGACACCATCTAGTAGAAACTAGACTCTGACCAATTTCATGGGTGGTTTTATATTTTTTTATTAATAAAAGTTTTGGTATTATCTCTAAAAACCATATTATTTTTAAAAAACTAGGTATATTCATACTCATTTATTTTACCTTAAATAAAATGTTATTGGCTCTTTATTATGATCTATGAGTCTGTTTGGTTCCCATTACTAAATTTTAGCTAGCTAAAACTATTTTAGCTACTCTTGAGTGACTAGTGGGACTAAAATATTTTAGCTTCTTTTTAGTTAGTGTGTTTAGAAGCTTAGCTACTAAAGTCACTAAAGTTTAGCTAGTTAAAATTTAGCAAAAGAAACCAAACAGGGGATGGGTTTATTTCTTTCTAAAACTATATTTATTTAGAATTGGTTGATAACATTTTCAATAGGGAGTAATCTAGAAAAATATCAAACTAGTACTAATTTTGTTCTAAAAATGTTATCTGCTCATTTATGATCTATATACTTGGAACTAGTTTATTCTTTCTAAAACTGTTATATTTAGAACTGGTTGATAACATATTTGGAAGCAATAGGGAGTAATCTGGAAAAAATATCAAACTACTAGCAATTTTCTTCTGAAAATGTTGTCTGCTAATTTATGATCTATATATACTTGTTTAGAACTAGTTTATTTCTTTCTAGAACTGTTTTATTTATAATTGGTTGACAACAGATTTGGAAGCAATAGGGAGTACTAACTTCATCTCAAATTATAAGATGGTTGACTTTTTTGACCTCAAGTTTGTCCACTCATCTTATTCAAAAAATTTGAACAAACATAGTCAAATTTAAGTTATTGTTGAAAAACTTTTATTAATAAACCAAGCTACGATAAAAGAAGTGATATTTTGTATAAATTTTGGATAAGACGAATGATCAAACTTGGTGTAAAAAAAAGTAAAACGTTTTATAATTTGGGATGGAGGGAGTAATATCTAGGAAAAAATTCGGCTAGTACCAATTTTATTCTAAAAATGTTATCTGCTCATTTATGATCTATATATACTTATATTGGAGTTGGTTTATTTTTGTTTCTATTCCTATATTACTTGTAATCTTGCTCGTTATTTATTTGTTTATTTATTTAAAACAAATAAGATCAAAACAACTCTAAATAAAGCATCAACAATTGGATAACATCTTTTGAAGAAAACTGAAACTAGCTACATATTTTTATGTAAAAGTAAATTAATTATCAACTTTTAGAGATCCAACATGATTTTTATTGTTTTTAGATTTAGAAAATAGGAAACCACATATGGAATTTGTATTGGCCAATTTTATCTGATTTTAACAGTTAGAGGGTGTCTATTACTCAGTATCTGAGAATGGGTAGAGACAAGCGCACAACATCGTAAAAAACCTTGCCGGGGTAAGCGAGCCAATTTGACTCATCGAGGCTAGCAATATTTTCCTTACTCTAGCAGGCAAGATTACTAGGGATTTCTTGGTGCTACTGCTACCGAACATCAAACCTGGTTTGGCCAAGCTGATGCGAGCCTTTGGCCAAGTAGTAGACTCATATATTTGAGTTGATCTGTGGTAAAATGCCGTGCGGCGAATGGAACATGGGGACCAAAACCTAGTCCATTGACTCAACCACTAAGCTTAGCAAAAAAATTCTAAAAAAGACAGACTATTGAGTGAAGAACAGAACACGTTCTAGATTCTAGGAGTAAGGGTATTTATCAATCCTAGATTTCAGTTGATTGATATTGTTATCTTATTTACCAATATGTCTTGCGATATGTTATATATATTTTCTAGCATTTTGCATTGATGGTAACAATAACCTAAGATTGGCTTTTGTAGATGTTAGATATAAGCTTACTGCTAAAGCACTTGTATCTTATTTTTTTTGTACTTTTACTTTTCTTGGCTTCCAAGCCCACTAGCAGGAATATGCTTAGCATCCATGCATTTTAGTTGTTAGAATATACTAGAGCAAGTGAGAGACCCTCTGCCTAGAGGCATGGTCTTTGTAAAACTAAGCCATTGCATTTTCTTTCAATCCAAGCGACCAAGGGCCAAACTGCCCTCTAGTAGTTCTAGATCTGAATATGAGATCCAACCGGGCCAACAATCTAGGTATCAAAGTTTACGGGGAGAAATGTTAGATAAGCCTAGTGCTAAAGCACTTGTATCTTGCTTTTCTGCACTTTTACTTTTCTTGGCTTCCAAACCTAGTAGTAGGAATATGCTCAGCATACACTTTAATGGTCAAAATATGCTGGAGCAAGTGGGAGGCCGTCTGCCTATAAAAACAGGGGCAGAGTCTTTGTAAAAACTAAGCCCTTGTATTTTCTTTCAATCCAAGTGGCCAAGGGCCGGTGCACAACAAATCTGTCTCTAGCTGTGGCCAAGAACCCTATCTTTTGTGAGAGGAGCAAGCACATTCACATTAAGTACCACTTCATAAGGGGTTGCTTGGAGGATGGGAGCATCAAGACCAGCCACATTGCCACTACTGATTAGCTGGTTAATATTCTCACCAAGTCACTAGGGAAGTCTAAGTTCTAGGAGATGAGGGAGGGTATTGGGCTACAACAGATCACCTTCAGTGCTTGACACAAGTCTTAGAGGGAGAAATGCTAGATAAGTCTAGTGCTAAAGCACTTGTGTCTTACTTTTCTGTACTTTTACTTTCCTTGGCTTCTAAATCTCTAGTAGCAGGAATATACTCAGCATCCACTTTAGTGATTAGAATATGTTAGAGCAAGTGGAAGATCCTCTGCCTATAAAAGCATTGGCAGAGTTTTGTACAAACTAAGCCATTGCATTAATTTTCTTTCAATCCAAGCGGCCAAGGGCCAAGCTGCTAGTTCCAGATTTGAATTTGGATCCAATAATCAGACCAACAGTAGATACATAGCTTTTGCTATTCACCTAGGTATATGATATGTCTAGATACATAGTAAAAGTTGTGTACATAGAAGAACCAAAACACCATGCTACTATCGTAGCTCCAATATTATTTTCTAATTGCATCTTAAGAGAGAGAAAATATAACACATAATCCTAGTAAACATAGGCCATGACTAATATGACTCTTAAAGCAGCTCCAATGCGGTTTAAAATTGGAACATGTATTGTTCAGATCGAACCATCAGCATTGTGGCCACCGAACCGTGGTTTTTAGAACCAAAATCAACTTCTACAAGTAATTCGCTCTGAGCCGCATATAAAATAGTATATCTTGCTTTGCTGTTGCACTCTACGCTGATGAGTGATGACTACGGATGATAATGAGAGCAAACAGAGGAAAGAATATACCTTTTTTCTACTATTATAGGACCCACAAATCGATGCATACACTAGAGATATCGAACTATGTTTTATGTTCGTTTACGTTGGATCTCCTATGGTTCGCTCAACAAGCTTCCCCTACGACACTGTCACATAGGGATCACAACAAAACTCTTCCGAATTAGTTAACTACATATAATAGTTCGCACTAGATAAAACGTAACATTAAAGAATGCAATAGAAGGACGACACGACTAATTTCTTCAGATGACACTCTTAAGCTGTTGTTGTTCCCCAATCCAATGTAACGTAGAGAAGTAGAAAAGAATATTCTAGCTAGAAGTTGTTATGGTGAGAAAAGCCTTGACTCCAGTCAATACTGCGTGAGTGGACACGTGCTCACACTGAAAGACACAGCTGCTCTCTAATTCCTTAGGCTATCTTTAACAAGTAACCCATATACGGAAACGCAAACCTAAAATAAATAGCCACAAACCCAAAATCAGCATCCAACAGACTACCTACATGAGAGATCCATTTTAGGTTGTTGAGAGGCACAAGTTAAATATGTGTATCCTCTCTCCTAAAAATCTATTTGCAGAAATGATTCTTTTTTGGATCATATTATTAGAGAAGATGTTGTATGAGTATTGAACGCTTTGACTCTAGCGCTATCTAAAGGTCGAATAAGACTACATATTTTGGACGTTGTTGTTGGAGATAGTCTTAATAAAGTGATTAAAAATAAAATAGATTGGAGAAAGACGTCTGAACTCTTTTGTTCAGTACAGGTGTGATCCTCGACGAACCTGCTGGTCTACTAAGATAGATCCACATTATTATCATCTACGGTCGTAGTCTCGCAAGTCAGAAAGTGATGCTTTGGATTACGAGTATATTATCATCTACTCCATCCGTCCAAAAAGAGTGTCGTTTTAGAATTTCAGACATTTTGTTTGATCATCCATCTTATTTAAAATTTTTACATAAATATTATATATTTTGTTAAGACCTATTTTATCATTAAAGATACTTTACTAATGATTTATTTATTTTATAATTTACACTAGTACTACTATACAGGCGGTTCTAAACCCCTTTTTACAGGCGGTTTGGCGAACCGCCTGTGTTTGGTGGCCTGTGGAAATAAATTTTTCCACGGGTGGGTAACTGAGAACTTTTGGTAAAAAATATGAAATCGGTTTTTAAAAATAGGAAAAAAAGATTTTAATACAGGGAAGGCTCACTGGCTATCTGCCCGCCCGCCTCCGTCGCAAGTCGCAAGTCACGTATTTTTTCACGTAAAATCGCGTGCTACGCGGTAAGTGGGATTCGAGAATCTGAGACCTCACCCTCGCGCGTACCCTCCTCTACCACTCCACCTATCACTCACTTGTGTTTGTAATAGAGTTTAATTCCCCACATACTATCATAAACTAAGCATAAATTGATTATTTGAGGCCATAAACGGATTCAAATGAAAAAGTCGTCAACTACAAAGTTTTACAACTTTTTAAGACCTACAACTTTTATATTGGTAGTTCCTTCATCCGAGGTCATTTACAAAATTTGGATTTCAAATTTGAGAAATTCAAACGTAGTTTTCGATGACAAGATGATTTCAAATGAAAAAATTATCAACTACAAAGTTTCATAACTTTTTAAGATCTACGACTTTTATTTTGACGGTTTTTTCAAACGAGGTCATTTGAAAAGCTCAAAAGAATCAAGTTCAAATTATTTCTATATATTTCTACAGGCGGTTTTGTTAGAAAAACCGCCTGTAAAAATTGATTTTCACAGGCGGTTTTGTAGTCGGGTAAGCCTCATTTTTTCCACAGGCGTTTTTTAATTAAAACCGTCTGTAAAAATTATGTTCCACCGCTGGCTTTGAGCACTTTTGTACTAGTGTTATATAAAATTTTTGAATAAAACGAACGGTCAAACACGATTTTTAAAAGTCAAAAACATCACTCTTTTTGGGACGGAGGGAATATATGTATATATAATGCCTTAGTATTACAAGTGATGCTAATACAGAAGAGTTGAATTACATGATTGGAAGGTCGTAGGTCAGACATACTCGTAATTTCATAATCGTGACGACTGGCAAGTTGAGCTTAAAAATGATGCCAAGCCGCTTACTATACTAGCCGAACCGCCCTGATTGCTGGTGTATGGCCGCATAGGTGACACACATACTTACTTCCAGACCAATGGGCTGCAAGGAAGAGAGGTGACCACTTCTTAACACGCAGTATGCCAAAGGGTCTTAGCTGAGTTGTTTAGGTGGTTTTAACGGCACCTCAAGCAACTCGAGTAGGACCTCTATATATGTGCCTAGACAAAAAAAACATTACTCTAGCAGGCCCCTACTCTAAACTCCATATTTGGGTGGACACCCATATTACTCCCACAGACTCCATTCTGGTTGGCCCAACAGGACAGCCCCCATCCTCCATCACGTGTTCTAGCCCTAGCGCGCACTCCCTCTCTCTTCTCTTGCACGTGCATGACACTATATGGTCGTCAGATCAGTACTCCAATTGTGTCCGTGTCCAAAGGAAGAAAAAAGAGGAAGAAAAAAAAAATAATGATGAGTAGACCCCTTCTGTCATTCTCTATCGGAATAGGTTTGGGGCCTAAATTTGGGTGCTGCTGTTGGAGTTAAAGCAAAAAAATAGAGCCCTAAAAAGTTGGGGGAGCACCCAAATTAAAATTAGGGGTCTTATTTTGAGGCTACTACTGGAGTTGCTCTTAGGTTCTGAGTTTGATTATTCTTTGAGCGAATTTCAGGTTTGACAGTAAAAGACCCGACCAGAGTGTAGGGAACGTCATCCCCTCGCGGCTTGAGTTTTTTTTAACACACAATATATTCTTCTACTCGGCCTTTATTTATCTGTGTACTCCCTCTGTCTAAAAAAGTAATGTTTTTAACTTTTAGACAACATATTTGAACATTTGTTTTATTTAAATTCTTTTTGTAAATTATGAAATAAATAAATCATTAGTAAAGCATCTCTAATGATAAAATAAGCTAGTCTTAACAAAATATATAGTATTTACTAAAAAAATAAATAAGATGGATGATCAAATAAAATGTCTGAAATTCTAAAACGACACTGTTTTTGGGACGGAGGGAGTATATGCAAGTGACATGAGTACATCAACACCTAAAACCTATTCCCGTTTTTCTTTTACAATTTCTACGCAACTACTTAATAGGAGTAGTACAGTAGCATGTTTTCAGTTCATCGTGTGAAGCTCAATTCGAACCATTACTATTACTAACTATAATGTTAATGCTTGCACGTCTAATCTTGGCTGCCACTTTATAAAAAGGCAAGAGCACGTACGTACGGCCACTATTTAAGCCCAATTCGAACCATTGCGTTCGTAGTACGTAACTTTACAGCGCGCCGCCGCCGAGTTAATCATTGGGCTCATCGAAAATCGAAATGAATGGCTTCGTACGCGCACATACCTGGCCGTCTCGGGCATGGCCATCCTCCAGTAGAAGGTGACGGCGGCGGGTACGGCTCCGATCATGAGTATGATCCGCCAGGCGAGGTCGGCGGCCTCGGGCGTGTCGTCGAACGGGGCGCGGCGTCCCGTGTAGCGGTCGAACGCGGCGGCGACGGCCATGGTGACCGCGGAGCTGGCGAGGATCCCGAAGCCCTGCATGGAGAAGACGGCAGCGATGAAGGCGCCACGCGTGCGGCGGTTGGCGAACTCGGACATGATGGTGGCGGAGAGCGGGTAGTCGCCGCCGACGGCGACGCCGAGGAGGAAGCGGAAGAGGCAGAGGCTGGCGAGCGCGCAGCCGCGGGTGCGGCACACGGAGAAGCCGCTCCCCGCGGAGGCGCACAGCATGAGGAGCAGCGACGCGCCGTAGACGCGGCGCCGGCCCACGCGGTCGCCCAGGCCGCCGAACACCAGGTTCCCGGCCACGGCGCCCAGCAGCGCCACGCCCACAGTGGCGGACACCACGGCGGGCGGCGTGACGCCCGGGCCGGGGCGGCGGCCATCGTCGTCGACGTACCTGCTGGGGTGCGCAGCAGGCGCGTAGTAGACACGGCCGATGAGCTTCATGACGGGCGCGATGCAGAAGAGGTCGTACGAGTCGGTGAAGAGGCCCATGCCGGCGATGACGATGGCCTTGAAGTGGTAGTACTGCGTGCGCGCCTGGTCTAGCGCCGTCAGCACCCGGATCGGCGGCATGTCGACGTAGAGGCCGGCCCGGCGCGCGGGGCTTTATTAGGAGAGGACTCACACTGGGCAGTAGAAACGCAGGCAACGCAACACGATGCTTGGACTGGCTGTATAAATTGGCCGGGCGCGAGGTTAAGGCCTTGTTAGCACTTTTGTCTTTATTTGACAAACATTTTCCAATCATAAAGTAACTAGGCTTAAAAGATTTGTTTCGCGATTTACAGGTAAACTGTGCAATTAGTTATTTTTTTATTTTTATTTAATGCTCCATGCATGTGCCACAAGATTCGATGTAATGAGGAATCTTGTAAAGTTTTGGGTTTTTGGGTGCATCTAAACTGTTATAAAACATGTTGCCAGCGGTTAGGACCTTTCCCTCTCCGTCTCTCATGATCAACATAGTACATGAAAGTAGAGAACAAATAGACACAAGATAGGGAGACTATTCTTTATTTCTCTTAATATTGGTGATTACAACATAGAGCTCCCACATATATATATAGTCATGCCAAGGCCTAAGAGTTTTGGTAAGAGCCCACATACAAATGGACTAGGATTAGGATTCCTCCTTCTCCTTTCCTTCTAGGATCAAGTCCATATGTTTTACAACACTCCCCCTTGGACGATTACCATGATATGCACATGCCTCATTAAAAACTCCATCCGAAAATTCAATGGGAAAAAACGGTTCTCGGAGAAAAGAGTACATCACATTCGTTAATTGCATTGCACATGTTGTCTCGTTAAAAACCTTGTGTGAGAAACCTTCAAGTAAAAACTCACATAGGAAAAAAGAGTACAACATTTAACTTTCGTGGTCATGTATTATTCAGGATATTCTATTCTTCATGAATAGATATTTATCTTCATGATTTATGCATAAACTTCAATATTTTAGCAAATATAATCTACTTGATCTTTGTAATTCTAGTGGTTTACCTTCAGGTAGATTCAATGAAAATATGCTCCCCCTTATAATGCCAAATTTTGAACTTTATTGTTCAAAATCACACTGTTCACCAATGTGTGCTTAATTAATGGTATGCAATACCATAATACTATATCTTCCAAAAGTTGATTCATAGTTCTTCTATGAATTATATGGGTATAAACAAGAGCAATATGGTTCATGTATAAATGACCACTTATTAGTTGTGTTGGGTACCATAAAAAGGGATACCCAAGTTAAAGAGATAAAAAATACAGAAAAAGGGTCGGGGAACAAAGCAGAACACCCAAGATCGCCAGGGCTCAGGCGCGGGTTCCGCCTCGCCCGACCCCTTTGGCCTCAAGCGCAAGCTTTAACTCGCCCGACCCCTTGTCCTCGGGCGCAAGTTCCGCCTCGCCCGACCCCTCTTGGGCTCGGGCGCCAACGCCGCCTCGCCCGAGCCCCCATCTCGGAGCCAGGCTTCCAACGCACGGTGGCTGTACCCTTGACATGACGGACGTTGTGATCCCCATACCATGGCAGGGCATGGCAGCGACTGTTCCAACCACCCCGGCCACTGTAGCCTTACCTCTTTCACTATGCAGCCTTACCTCTTTCACTGTGGTGTACCGCCTCACAGTAAAAGGGGTATGGGAGAGATTAACCAGTGTCACTATTGGCTGTCTTCTCCTACTATTACAGGACATGCAGCAGTGTCACCGATCCGACCCGCACGACTTCGACAGTGCTTGGCAACCCTTCACAGGAGCAACCATACTGTCAGCCATACCTCAAGGACGGGCTAGGCAAGCCTCTACAGGGTCGGGACTGTGGCTTCACCACTCACGAGAGAAAGATCACCGGTCTAACACATGTAAAACCCTGAGTCCCCTTGTGACTATAAAAGGGGAGCCAGGGCTCACATCAAACACACACAATCAAGACTCGGCACTCACACACAACTCTAGAACTCCAAGAAAGTTCACGCATAGAGTAGCAAATCGCGCTCTGTCCACCACACAAAGTCGAGACTTGGGTCTTAGCCCTCTCTCGCAACCTGCTTGTATACACCTACTACAAGCACTCTTGGGTGCAAGGCAATATAGACCCCCGATCTCACACTGGACGTAGGGCATCCCTAGCCCGAACCAATATAAATCCTCTGTGTTCCACTTGCATCACCATCCGGGTTTAGGAAGGCACGCAGATTCATCACTTGTTTGTGTCTAGACGACGAGTCTAGACACCGACAATTGGCGCGCCAGGTAGGGGGCCTTTTGCGTTGCATTCTCCTTTTCCTACCAGGGAAAGCCCGGATGGCAGAAGGATTCCACCCACTTCGCCTCAGTACCATCATGATGTTTGGGAGTTTGGAGTTCATGTCGCTTGGCTCCGGCTATGACATGGTCCTCCTCCCGCCACGTGGTGACACTGAGCCTCACCCCGAGCCGATCCCACCGCAGCCAGTGCGTGGGAGGCGCTCGGGGCACCATGCAGGGGGTGCTCGGCGGGGGCATCAGAGGTCCAGGATCTCTGACCCTACCACTGAGGCAAGGGCCCGTCCGGCCCTCCCCCCGCATATCCCTCACCAGATCGCCCATTCTTCTGGCCCGCCAGGTGCTAGAGGAAGGGCCCGTGGAGCAACGGGCTCCGCCCCACGGACCAACAGGGGGACTTCACGACCTCCTATTCCGCCCCGGTCGAAGGGCAAAACACGGCTCCCGCCTCCTCTTCAGAAGAGGGACCAGGCGGCCTCAACTTCTCGTCACCCTCCACCCATGGATGGAGGAAAGATAGCAGCGCCTCCCGATCTCTGTTTTGGGCTCAGGAGCACAGCCGCCACTTACGCCTCTTCCGCAAGCACTTCACTAAGTGCGTACACGGACCTTCCGGGGCATCACCTAAGGTCTACTCTGGACCTTATCACTACACCACCTGTTTCGTCGTACCCTGAGGATCCTACCTCAGGAGAAGATGGATGGGCTGGCGCTGATTTTTCCAGTTGTGGCGACCCGGAAACTTTCATGCGCTTTCTGGAGGCTAGCAACTACTGCCTCAGCTACTCCGACTCCGACGACGGCGGTTATGATCCGTCGCGAGACTGTTTCAACCTCGAGGTTAGAGGGGCACCCCCAACACCCCAGGGGGTGCGGGGCCCTCCGAGCGAAGGAACGCCACTCCACCTCCCAACACGACTCCCAGAATCCATCCAGGAGCACACGGAGCCGCATCGGCCCCCACAGAGGGACGACACCCTGACCTCGAGCAGCTCAACGAGCTGGAGGACAGGCTTGAAGAAGAGCGCATACGCCTCCGCCAACTGTGCGAGACCCTGGTGCAAGACCAGTCTGCCCGCGGGGACGGAGGCGAGGCTAGACGCCGTGCCCGGGACGTCAACCGCCGCATCATTGAGGACGAAGGGGGAGACCATCCCCCAGTCTTCAGCACGGCCAGCCAGAACATGATGGCTGCCGCACTCCTCCTCAGAGCGATGCCCGAGCCATCGACTCCTGAGGGGAGAAGGGTGCGCCAGGGGCTGCGTGGCCTCCTAGAGCAGGCCGTGCTACAAAACGCAGAAAGTTCTGCGTCACAGTCCCACGGTACGAGACGCCTAGGGGATCGACCCCCTCCTAACAAGGCACCAACAGTGCAGGGTCCGCCGCCCCCTAATCCGCAAGGGGGCAACAAGGCCCCATGTGTCCATGAACGTGTCGGGACCAACATGGATGCCCGGGCCACTGTTGAGGCCAGATGGTGTGACAGGGACGAGGCCGAGTCTCGGCGCTACCGACCGCGCCGTGGCGGGAGGTACGACCCCAACCACGACTGCAGCACGTCATCGGAGCCTCCGGGCCCCCACGTCTTTAGCGAGGCCATCCGCAGGGCCAAGTTCCCGGCATGATTCTGACAGCCCGCTAACCTCACCAAGTACTCAGGGGAAACCAACCCTGAACTCTGGCTAGCGGACTACTGCCTAGCATGTTAGCTAGGCGAAGCGGACGACGACCTGCTCATCATCCGCAACTTGCCACTCCACCTGGCCGATTCGGCCAGAGCGTGGCTCGAGCACCTACCTGAGCGCATGATCCACGACTGGGCCGACCTAGTCAAGATCTTCGTCGGGAACTTCCAGGGCACATACTTGCGTCCTGGAAACTCCTAGGACCTCAGGAGGTGCCGGCAGAAGCCCGATGAGTCCCTCCGAGACTTCATCAGGCGATTCTTCAAGCAGTGCACCGAGCTCCCTAACATCACAGACTCCGACGTCATCGGGGCCTCCATCGCCGGTACCACCTGCAAGGAGCTGGTACACGAGCTCGGTCGCAAGACCCCCACGAGCACCAGCTAGTTGCTCGACATTGCCACCAACTTTGCCTCAGGCAAAGAGGCAGTTGGTGCCATTTTCTCCGATGGCGCGGCCAAGGGGAAACAAAAGGCCGAGACCACCGAGGCCTCGGGCTCCTGCGACCCCAAGAAGAAGAAAAAGGGTCGCAAGGGGAAGCAGGGTCGGTCAGACGATAACCTGGTCGCCGTGGCAGATTGCAAGAACCCCAAGCGGGCTCCTGCTGGCCCCGGTCTCTTCGACGAAATGTTGAAGAAGCCATGCCCTTATCATAGGGGTCCAACCAAGCACACTCTCGAGGAGTGCACCGTCCTCCGTCAGTACTATACCAACATTATAACCAAGGAGGGCGCCCAAGGGCCTCCCAAGGACGACGACCCCCAGGGAGAAGGCTTCCCCAAGGTCAAGAACTGCCTCCTGATCTTTGGGGGACGTGTGGCTCACCTTACTGCGAGTCAAAGGAAGCGCGAACTCTGAGAAGTTTGCGTAGTCAGCACAGCCGCGCCTTCGTACCTCAAGTGGTCCGAGAGCGCAATCACGTTCGATTGGCAGGATCACCCGGATCGGATCCCCAACCCCGGGAGCTATCCACTGATCGTCGACCCCATCATCGCCGAGACTCGTCTCTCCAAGGTGTTGATGGACGGAGGCAGCAGCCTCAACATTCTTTACGCCGAGACTCTGGCCCTCATGGGGATCAGCAAGTCTCGGCTGAGGAACGATGCATCACCATTCCACGGAGTGGTGCCGGGACATCGTGCCCATCCCCTCGGGCAGATCGATCTGCCCGTCTGCTTTGGGACCCCGACAACTTCAGACGGGAGGTCCTCACCTTTGACGTGGTCGGGTTCCTAGGGACCTACCACACAATCCTGGGATGACCATGCTACGCCAAGTTCATGGCCGTCCCCAATTACACCTACCTCAAGCTCAAGATGCCGGGACCAAACGGCATCATCACCATCAGCACGACGAGCCAGCACGCCTACCAGTGCGACGTCGAGTGCATTGAGCAGGCCAAGGCTCTGGCTCAGTCCCTGTCCATCCTCACCAGCCTTGGTGATGGCGACCAGGACGTCCCCGACCCCAAGCGTCACGCCGGGAGGTTCGAGCCGGCGGAGGAGACCAAGCTCGTCTTCCTCGACCCCGAGGCCTCTGAAGGCAAGGCGTTGAGGATCAGCTCGAGCCTCGACCCCAAATAGGAAGCAGTGCTCGTCGACTTTCTCCGCGCAAACACCGACATATTTGCGTGGAGTCCCTCGGACATGCCTGGCATACCGAGGGAAGTCGCCGAGCACTCCTTGGACATCCGAGCCGGCTCCAAGCCCGTGAAGCAACGCCTGCGCCGATTCGATGAGGAGAAGCGCCGGGCCATCGGGGAGGAGATCCACAAGTTGCTGGCGACCGGATTCATCAAGGAGGTATTCCATCCCGAGTGGTTAGCTAATCCTGTACTAGTCAAAAAGAAAAATGAGAAATGGAGGATGTGTGTAGACTATACTAGTTTAAATAAAGCATGTCCTAAGAATCCCTTTCCATTACCTCGTATCGATCAGATAGTTGACTCCACCACGGGGTGTGAAACTTTATCTTTCCTTGATGCTTATTCCAGATACCACCGAATCAAGATGAAAGAATCCGACCAGCTCGCGACTTCTTTCATCACCCCTTTCGGAATGTTTTGCTACGTAACCATGCCTTTCGGTCTTAAGAACGCAGGGGCTACATACCAGCAATGTATGCTCCAGGTCTTCGGAGACCTCATAGGCAAAACGGTAGAGGCTTACGTAGATGACATTGTTGTCAAGTCCAGGAAGGCAAGCGGCCTTGTGGCCGACCTGGATGAGACATTATGATGCCTCAGGGCTAAAGGGATCAGACTAAACCCTGAAAAATGCATTTTCGGGGTCCCCTGAGGCGTGCTCCTCGGGTTCATTGTGTCTGAGCGAGGGATCGAGGCCAACCCTAAAAAGGTCTCGGTCATCGCAAATATGGGCCCGATCCATAACCTAAAGGGAGTACAGAGAGTCATGGGATGCCTGGCTTCCCTCGGTCGTTTCATCTCACGCCTTGGGGAGAAAGGACTACCTCTGTATAGGTTACTTAGAAAATCCGAGCACTTTTTCTGGACCCCCGAGGCCCAGGAAGCCCTTGACAAGCTCAAGGCTCTGCTCACTAACCCTCCCATCTTGGTACCACCCGCCGAGGAAGAACCATTGCTCCTCTATGTCACAGCCCCCAATCAGGTGGCCAGCGCAGCCATCGTGGTCGAAAGAAAGGAAGAAGGGCACGCCCTACCAGTCCAAAGACCGGTGTACTTCGTTAGTGAGGTACTGTCCGATACGAAGACCCGATACCCCCAAATCCAAATACTACTCTACGCGGTAGTCTTAGCCCGACGAAAACTCCGCCATTACTTTGAGTCTCATCCAGTCTCGGTAGTATCATCTTTCCCCTAGGGGAGGTGATTCAAAACCGAGAGGCTAATGGCAGAATTGCTAAGTGGGCTATAGAGCTTATGGGTGACGGGATCACCTATGAGCCTTGGAAAGCTATAAAATCCCAAGTTTTAGTGGATTTCGTAGCTGAATGGACGGGAACCCAACTCCCCCCACCCCAGATCCAACACGAGTGCTGGACCCAGTACTTCGACGGGTCTCTAATGAAAACTAGGGCTGGCGCTGGCCTCGTCTTCATCTCGCCCCTCGGGGTAAGGATGCGATATGCAATACGACTCCACTTCCCCGCCTCAAACAATGTGGCGGAGTATGAGGCCCTTGTTAACGGTCTCCATATCGCGATCAAGCTTGGGATCAAGCGGCTTGACGTCCGAGGCGACTCCAGACTCATCATCGACCAAGTCATGAAAGAGTCCAGCTGCCACGACCCCAAGATGGACGCGTATTGCAAAGCAGTCCAGCGTCTCGAGGAAAAATTCGACGGCCTCGAGCTAAACCACGTGTTAAGAAAATACAATGAGGCCGGCGACGCGCTTGCCAAAATGGCATTCGAGCGGGCCACGATCCCCCCGGATGTCTGCGTAAGCGACCTTTATAAGCCTTCCGTCGACTACAAAGACGACGGGGGCTCAGATCAACCCCTAGGCGGCTCAGGTCTCGATCCCGAGGTCTCCGTGGCTCATGAGCCAGAGGCCATGGACATTGAGCTCGAGCGCCCTGCACCCGACGACTTGCCGGACTGGCGCTACCCACTACTGCAACGCCTCATCGACGGCACACTACCCTCAGACCAAGCTGAGGCACGGCGTGTAGCTCGTCGCGCCAAGTCTTTCCTCCTTCTCGACGGAGAGATGTACAAGCGCAGCCCCTCAGGCGTTCTCATGCGCTGCATCACCCATCTGGAAGGAATCACGCTCCTAGAAGACATACACTCGGGGGCTTGTGGCCACCACGCCGTGCCTCAGACGCTGGTGGGAAATGCCTTTCGACAAGGCTTCTACTGGCCTACCGCTGTGGCCGATGCCACGCAGATCGTGCGGACCTGTGAGGGATGCCAGTTCTATGCTCGATAGATTCATCTCGCTACTCAGGCTCTGCAAACAATCCCCATCACCTAGCCCTTTGCTATCTAGGGCCTCGACCTCGTCGGGCCTCTGCAAAAGGCGCCCGGGGGCTTCACCCACTTGCTTGTCACAATCAACAAATTCTCCAAGTGGATTGAGGTCCGACCCATCACAAGGATCAAGGCCGAACAAGCAGTGTTGTTTTTCACAGATATCATCCACCGATTCGGAGTGCCCAACTCCATAATCACTGACAACGGCACGGAGTTCACCGGGCGGAAATTCCTAGAGTTCTGCGACAGGCACCACATACGTGTGGACTGGGCAGCAGTTGCTCACCCAAAGACCAATGGTCAGGTGGAACGTGCCAATGGCATAATCCTCCAGGGTCTGAAGCCCAGAATTTTCAACCGGTTGGACAAGTTCGGAAAAAGGTGGCTCAAGGAGTTGCCAGCCGTGATCTGGAGTCTAAGGACTTCCCGAAGCCGTGCCACAGGCTTCACCCCGTTCTTCATGGTCTAGGGTCGGAAGCAGTCCTTCCCATAGACCTAGAGTATGGGTCTCCAAGGGTACAAGCCTACGACGAAAATAGCTACAAGACGTTCCAAGAAGATGCGCTGGACCAGCTGGATGAAGCCAGAGATGTAGCCCTCCTACATTCCGCCAAGTACCATCAGGCCCTTCAACGTTACCACGCTCGACGTATCCGAGGCCGAGCCTTTCAAGTCGGTGACTTGGTGCTGAGGCTTAGGCAAAGCAACAAAGGTCGTCACAAGTTCACGCCCCCTGGGAAGGACCCTTCGTCATCGCCGAAGTCCTCCGACCCGGCAGTTACAAGCTCGCCAATGAAGCAGGAGAGGTCTTCAAAAATGCGTGGAACATAGAACAACTACGTCGCTTCTACCCTTAGAATTTTGTAAAGATATCCATTTGTTCATTACCCCGAAAGAATAATGGAAAGTCAAATTATATGGTTGTATCTTTAAGAGTAAGCCTTGGCTCTGCCTTGCAGAATCCGAACCTCCCTCAGGGGCTACACGGGGGAACCCCCTGTGGCAACCCCAAATTTCCTTTCCTTTTTTCGCAAGTTAAAGCGCCCCGACCCAAGGCCTTTCCTTCGTTTCCTAAAAGAATTTAAGAGGTCGCAGATCCATCCCCTAAATCTTAAGAGGGCGTGAGCCCGAGGAAAGATCTGCGCCCACGGGCTAGGACGACCTCCACTCACCCCCTAGGATCGGGAGACGAATCCGAACTTCGAAATTACTAAGGAAGAGAAAAAGACTTAGGCTCGGGACGCTCTAACTAACGCAGAGCCTAGGAGGCTCACCCGACCCTGCGCTGTGGAGGTCGGGTCGGCACAGGGAAAAAGATAACAAAAAATGTAAAGGAAAATCCTAAAAAGAACAATCATATTAACATTTATAAACACCCATATTCAACATCAAAGTCCCACAGAAAACAAGGCCCACTGGCCTTTGATGTTCACAAAAAAAAAAACTAACTACAAAGGCCTCAATGCCCTGATCCTCCAGGCCCCTGCACGCCGAGGGGGCGAAGCTCCACTTCGGCGTCGAAGAAGGCGGCCAGGGCATCTCCCGGGGCATCCGCGGCGTCAGCAAGCTTCTACAGCTCCTCCTGGGCCTCCGCTTCGTTGTCAGGGAGGACGTAGCCCTCACTAACCACCGGCAAGTCAATGCCGACATAGTGAGAGCTCACCACCGCCAGGGCTTTCTTTACCCCGGCATGGAGTGCCTCCCTTACTCTCCCCCCGGCCTAGGAGTACAGAGCCTCGACTCGGCTTCACAAAGACGCCCCCGGCACGCTCGCAGCCACCCCGAGCCCCTCACATGCCGAGGCAACCACGGCCTCCAGAGCCGAACGGTCTGCCACCTCGGCATCGAGGGACTTCTGCAGGGCGTCAGCGGCAGAGGCTACCTCCGCCACCTTCTTCTCCAGCTCTGTTGAAAAACAGAACGAGAAGACAAAAGTCAGGAAAATAAATCCAAGTACTAAAGAGCCAAGGTAAAAGACTTAGTTCTTACCCTCGGCTCGCTTCCCGTTTTCCACCGAGCTCCGGTGCCAGTGAACCACCTCACCCTGAGCCGCAGAGAGGTCCGCCTGAGCTTGGTTAAGGGCAAGGTCTTTCTCGGCGAGCAAAGCTTCTAACCGAGTGACCTCGCCCCTGTTGACGGTCCTTAAGTATCAAATTTAATTATCAAATAAATAAAGAAAAGGATCCAAATGAAATCAAGATCTAGACTTAGGGTTTTATCTGACAGAATTCCACGAGTTTTGGTGTTTGTCTATTTCTGCAGGGGGATATCAGGAAATATGGAAGAAAGGCCCACATGTCAGGATTACGTAAAGATATTAACGTGCTGCGCAATTATCTTACATCTAGAAGACTCCAGAAGCCACGAGACCGAAGCGGAGGCGAAATGGGGCCAGAGACAGGGCGGGAGGCGAAATGGGGCCAGAGACAGGGCGCCCGCCCTGTTCTACTGGGCGCCCGCCCTGCCCCTGAGTCCAATCAGGACTCCGCTTTGCGGGAGATCTCCACCGACCTAAAGGATGAATCTAAACCATACAATCTATGTCGGTTTGATCCAAGGGCCCATATTCACTTGGAGGGACTATAAAACCAGACCCCCTGGCCCCTGGAGGAGGGAGCCTCTCAACCCTAATTCATTGTTCCATCAAGGGAGAAGAAGCCTCTGATCAAGATTAGAGCCACCACATCAATTAGACATCTAGATTAGCATAGCTACATAGGATTAGAACTAGAAGGAGTCAATCTTCGATTGGTTTCCGGATCTGTCAAGAGGATTCTTGGTAATTCTCTAATCGTGCTTCTAATTGCTTTCTAATTATCTTTGTTCTTCAATATTATGAATATGACTTTGTTCTACTTCAATATATTGCTTATGACTTTGCTCTACTTGCTTATATTCAAGATTATATTGTTCTTAGTTTATCATATAGCGTTTATCCATCGGATCCATGGGTAAATGATAGATATTGTTAGATTCGATCTATATACATGCTTAAGGATCGTATAGCGTTTATCCATCGGATCCATGGGTAAATGATAGATATTGTGTAGGCGTGGTGCTTATACCGTATTTATCTGTGATTGTACCCAATATACCAGATCGTGGGGTGGTTCGTGATAGTGACAACTTCATTGATTCTTATATAGTCCCCCTCTCGTGTATTGGGCTGGCAGAGCAACATTATTACAGGGGAGTGATTGCTATGTTTCTCATATTCCTTGCTAATATCACTATGCATGGGCGTAGTCTTGTCTCACAATGATTGCTAAGTATGCTTGCACTAACTATGATAATGCTAGACTATATAGTTAAGAATAACTTAGGGAATATTCTTGTAGTTCGTTCTAATACCATGCTAATGACTCTCTAGAGTATCTAATTGAGGTGCTTATCATATTTATTATGTGGCTAGATCAGATTAGTTATCCTTGTCACTATTATTATTTCATACATCTTTTATGTGACACTTATCCCTGTATGATGAGTTAGATATAATGTTCTCAATTATACATGCAATGATAGATGCTCAATCTCATATTCTATTCTGTAATCAATAGTGATGATTGCTAATCCCTTCCCAGTGGTAAAAATATAAATAACGATACCTGGAATACTTCCCGGTTAAAATGCTGCATCGGTATTAATCTGTGCGCTTGCAGATCCCATTCATTATTTATTTAGAAGAGCAATTGCATATTTCAATACCGCGTCTCTCATGTCATGCTGGGGATGACAACTTGGCTTAAGTGGTGTGAGGGATAGGTTTGGCATTTTTGGCACCGTTACTAGATTTAGAGAACTTAGTCTACTTTTGGTAATGATGTTAAGAATACCCAACAAGCATTTTTTGGCGCCGTTGCCGGGGAAGCTAATGGATAATCTATCTAAGAAATTGGCATCTAATGATAAAATGCTAGAAAATATAAGTAATAGAATGGATAATTTTTCTACTGCCATCAAGAATCAAATTAGCTTTAATAAAATGATTGAATCCCAGTTAAATCAAGTAGCTGCTGCTGTTCCTACTACTAACCCCGGTATACCATCACAACTGGAAGGATTAGAATCTGCAAATCTTGTAGACATGTTTGATGCAGGTAATTGGAGTAACCCGTCACTGAATTTTCTACTGACCGTCTGCCGGTCAAGAGAGGCGATCCAGGACGCCCCGTCATCCTGATCTCCATCGGCATGGTGGACTTCCCAGAAGCACTCTGCGACTTTGGCTCCAGTGTCAACATTATACCCAGGGTACTCTATGAAAAATTCTTTACATATCCTTTATTAGAAACAACCATGTGTTTGCAGTTTGCAGATCAGACGATAACTTTAACAAAAGGAATAGTGAGGAACCTTTGTGTCCGAGTTGGTACCTTATATGCCCCAGCAGACTTCGTAGTGGTAGAGACCGGAAATGATGAGAGAGCACCTATCATCTTAGGGAGGCCATTCTTGAATACCACGGGAGCTATCATCTACGCCAGTGCTGCCAAGATCAGTTTCTACGTCAAAGGGAAGAAGGAGACATTTTTCTTCAAGAACAAGACTACACAAATTCCAGATCAATCCAGACGTGAATCAAGGAAGAGGACCAACAGGAGGAACAGGAATAAGCAAGTGTGGACCGAGTCAGCTAAGATGGTCACTGTAGTTCATGGAGGCCAAGATCACCAACTTAAGTCACCGTTTTTGACCAAGAAGGACGACCCAGGAATGCCAAGCATCTACTGCTCCATAAATGGATACAACTTCTACAAGACAATTTGCGACACCGGATCAGGCGTCAACATAATGGCCGCAGTCACCTATCGACTCTTGTTCGGAACCATGCCACTAAGATCAACATACATTCAGCTCCAGATGGCAGATCAGACATTTCGAGAAGTTCAAGGAATAGTAACTGATGTCCCAGTCAAAATAGACGATCACTTTGTCTACACAGACTTTCAAGTTGTTGACATGGGAGAAGATGAGTATGATCCACCCATCATCCTTGGAAGACCGTTCCTCAGCACCGTTAAAACAATTATCTACATTGGAACTGGAGAAGTCCATATGCACTTCCCCTCAGAGAAGGTACGCCGTTATTTTACTGACCCTAACTATATTGTTGAAGAATCTAAGAAGGTAAGGAAAAGACGCAACCGCAACCAGAGGAGGCAGATCATCAAGGACGGATGGGCAGACTATGAAGGAGAAGTTGTAAGGTCAGAAGACGTAGAGTTTAAACAGAATTATCCAGAGGAGATTGAAGCACCAAGTCAGGTGTGGAAAATGAAGATAACTATACAAGAAGAGGAGGCGCTGCCGGAAGTACCGACAACGCCACCCAACGAACCTCAGGACGATTAAGAAAATGGAGAGTCCCGTTCGGAGGACTTAAAAACACCGAACGCCTTGCCAAGAGGTAAACTTGGTAGTTATCCTTTCCCTTTCAATTATTTCAAATAGTTTACTTAGTTAATCATGTTCGTATTATCCTAAAAAAAAATAAAAATGTGAAAAACAGTAAGCCCCATGTGAGTAGACGAGTGGCATAAAACCCATAAGTACATTCACTGTGGTGGCATAAAAATGAAATAATTATTTTTCTGCTTTATAAAATGAAAATATAAAAAACAGGGAGTAATAATTATTAAGGAGTCTCAAGATGATAAAGGCTAGATATTTATGCTAACACTTAATCAGTTCCACAAGCTATGTTGTCTATTTGAGCTCCACAGAATTTAAGAATCAAGAAGACTAGCAGACGGAGGACATTCTAATCGCTGTCAGAATGCTGCTGACTTTCAAATACACCTCTGCCACCTGCTAGCTACATCAAGAGAAATTACGTCAAAATTCAGCTTGGGGGAGAGCACCCCCATTTATCTCGATAAGTATTTCTATATATCTTTATACTTATATTATTTTAGAATATAAATACACATAAACTATGGAAAACCAAATAAAGATTTTATGCTTATATATATATATATGTCTTTTGCTTAGTGTGTTTAATAAATAAATAAAGTAGCTATGCTAATCTATATCTAAATAAAACTTAAGCATGGATATGATGAATAGTTGCTCTGCCTAATTTGCACATTTTAAGTTCTCTCTCAAGTTTAGACATAACTGTTATAATTTAAGGCTTGCTCTAGACCTAAACTTGTGGGATGAAAATTTGATCTGAAGTCTAAGTTGTTAACGGATATGATATGGGAAGGTTGAGCTGCTGTTTATCTGTTCCTAGAGATGCTAGAATTCTGGAGAATTTTATCTTTGAAAATCTTTAAAATGTTGCATGATGAGTTCCTGTATGATGAGAGTTTAAATTCCTACCACAGCCATATATACATGCTTGCTAGACTTTGAGCCACACATTTACTATTTACTGCTTATGAGCATTGAGTGTGGTCAAGCTGTGTTGACCCTTAGGAACTTGTCATATGGTTAAATCAAGATTTCACTTGCACGTTCACTCATATATGCTACTTCTACTCTGGAAGTACCATCCACATATATCCACCCATTCCATCTCCAGAATCACCCAAAAATATTCTACTCCTAATCCGGGAGAGAGTAACCAAAAATATTTCTGTTTTCCCCTTGTGAAATAAATGCTCAAGTTATCTTGTTACTACCACTTGCTATATTATCTCAAGAGATGAATGCTCTAAAAAAAAGAGGTACGAGGAAATAAAAAGGAGCAAGTGCTCGGAACCTCAAAAGAAAAAAAAAGTGAGACGAGAGGTAAAAATGGACAAGTGTCCGACAGTAGAATTAGGGGTGCAAGATACCCACCTGAGAGAAAAGAAAAAGAAGAGCATCTCATTCTCCTCATAAAGTTTCAAAGGCAAGGAAGGTATGTATCCCCTCAAAAGAGCAAAGTAGAATTAGACTTCCACCACCATTGTTTTCACCATTGTTATCACCATCATCACCATACATCATTCATTCGCCACACATGCACATCTTGATTAAACTTATTGATTTGTTTCTTTGGATCCATGGTTTGACTATGCAATAAATGTCTTATAAGTATGTATACTTTATCTCCCACCTATGAGCTCCAGATATTAAAGCCTTATTAGAGTAGGGTGAGAGAGAAGGCAATGTCACTATGCCTTATACCACAAATACTACATATCTTGAGAGAAGGCATATACCATCAATGCCTTGGTAAGGATCCAAAAATACCACAAAAGAGAGACCTGAGAGAATCATACAAGGAATTTCTGAGTTTTATTTGAAAATCTGCAAAAACCCCAGAGCTATAGCTGATCAAGAATAAGAGACATGACACTTGGCTAGACTGTTCTATCTTTTAACCACTCAAGACAGAAGTGACAGTTACAAGTCCCATGGTGAAGGTAAAGTAAGTAAGTTTTAAGTCTTGACAGTTTACTCTAACTCAGAGATGAGATCTTATTTAAAAGCATGTGTACCATCAATTTTCTAAATATTGCAACAACTTATGATCCATAGCTGAGTCTATCCTTGCTCAGGGACAAGCAAGAGATAAGCTTGGGGGAGTTTGTTGACGGTCCTTAAGTATCAAATTTAATTATCAAATAAATAAAGAAAAGGATCCAAATGAAATCAAGATCTAGACTTAGGGTTTTATCTGACAGAATTCCACGAGTTTTGGTGTTTGTCTATTTCTGCAGGGGGATATCAGGAAATATGGAAGAAAGGCCCACATGTCAGGATTACGTAAAGATATTAACGTGCTGCGCAATTATCTTACATCTAGAAGACTCCAGAAGCCACGAGACCGAAGCGGAGGCGAAACGGGGCCAGAGACAAGGCGCCCGCCCTGTCCTACTGGGCGCCCACCCTGCCCCTGAGTCCAATCAGGACTCTGCTTTGCGGGAGATCTCCACCGACCTAAAGGATGAATCTAAACCATACAATCTATGTCGGTTTGATCCAAGGGCCCATATTCACTTGGAGGGACTATAAAACCAGACCCCCTGGCCCCTGGAGGAGGGAGCCTCTCAACCCTAATTCATTGTTCCATCAAGGGAGAAGAAGCCTCTGATCAAGATTAGAGCCACCACATCAATTAGACATCTAGATTAGCATAGCTACATAGGATTAGAACTAGAAGGAGTCAATCTTCGATTGGTTTCCGGATCTGTCAAGAGGATTCTTGGTAATTCTCTAATTGTGCTTCTAATTGCTTTCTAATTATCTTTGTTCTTCAATATTATGAATATGACTTTGTTCTACTTCAATATATTGCTTATGACTTTGCTCTACTTGCTTATATTCAAGATTATATTGTTCTTAGTTTATCATAGTTATGTACTTGGCTTAGTTAGATTCGATCTATATACATGCTTAGGATCGTATAGCGTTTATCCATCGGATCCATGGGTAAATGATAGATATTGTGTAGGCGTGGTGCTTATACCGTATTTATCTGCGATTGTACCCAATATGCCAGATCGTGGGGTGGTTCGTGATAGTGACAGCTTCATTGATTCTTATATAGTCCCCCTCTCGTGTATTGGGCTGGCAGAGCAACATTATTACAGGGGAGTGATTGCTATGTTTCTCATATTCCTTGCTAATATCACTATGCATGGGCGTAGTCTTGTCTCACAATGATTGCTAAGTATGCTTGCACTAACTATGATAATGCTAGACTATATAGTTAAGAATAACTTAGGGAATATTCTTGTAGTTTGTTGTAATACCATGCTAATGACTCTCTAGAGTATCTAATTGAGGTGCTTATCATATTTATTATGTGGCTAGATCAGATTAGTTATCCTTGTCACTATTATTATTTCATATATCTTTTATGTGACACTTATCCCTGTATGATGAGTTAGATATAATGTTCTCAATTATACATGCAATGATAGATGCTCAATCTCATATTCTATTCTGTAATCAAAAGTGATGATTGCTAATCCCTTCCCAATGGTAAAAATATAAATAACGATACCTGGAATACTTCCCGGTTAAAATGCTGCATCGGTATTAATCTGTGCGCTTGCAGATCCCATTCATTATTTATTTAGAAGAGCAATTGCATATTTCAATACCGCGTCTCTCATGTCATGCTGGGGATGACAACTTGGCTTAAGTGGTGTGAGGGATAGGTTTGGCATTTTTGGCACCGTTACTAGATTTAGAGAACTTAGTCTACTTTTGGTAATGATGTTAAGAATACCCAACAGCCCCCGTACCTCTCGGCAGCGGCCCTCTGCTCCTGGGAGTCCAGGTAAGATCGCTAACCCTTTTTTCTAAGGGAGCGACCCTTTCTCGGGTTTCCCGAGCCTCGGTCGCGAGAGCCGAGCACTTCTGCCGAAGCTCGGCAGAGATCTCGCATTCCTTCGCGAGTTCCCCCTCGGCCGCCTCCCGGGCAGCCTTCTCATTTTCACAGGCCGCCTAGGCGTCCCGTTCCCTGCGGAGGAAAATTGACTTCTCTAGGGACGTAGCCTTAAGCGCCTGCAAGATCGGATATTGCACGAGGAAGTCAGTACTAAAATATAAACAAAAAACACCTCACAAAAAGGGAAGGAAGCCTCACCTGGGCCAGCTTGTACATGTCTCGACTCACGAGCTCAGACGCTCGGTTGATGGCCTCGATGCTGGCACGCCCGCACACATCTAGACCCTACTAGAGGTAAGCCTCCGACGGGTCATCCAGAACAAATCTGGCCCTCCCCTCCGCGTCGTCAAGGTCGGGCCAGACTACGGGGCTCTTGCCCCACGGCGCGTCGCCCCCTCCTCCCTCCGCGGGAGCCTCGGGTCGGGCAGGGCCCTTCCCGTGAAGCCCTTCGAAAGGCGCCGCACTAAGTTCCACGACGGCCCAGCCCTCCTCGGTCTGCTCGGGCCGAACCAGACCCCTCAGATCGCCACCCCCAAAGGAGGAATGGCCCTGAGAGCCAGGATCATCCCCTCCGACTCCTGAGACCTCGGCGTCTCCGCCTCCCTCACCGGGGGATCTGGAGTCTTCCGCCTCGCCTCCCGCTCCCCTTCCTCGTGGGGGCGCGCGACCTCTGCGTGGCTCAAGGGGGGCGGCGACCTGGGCCTCGCTGACCCTGGGGTCGACTACGCCCCCCTCTTCACGGCCTTCAAGGGTGCGAGCCCCACTGAAGCCATCTTGTGCTTCCGGCTGATGAGGAGATAGCGCCAGTTAGAAGAAAGAGAAAAACAAAAATCAAAAGAAAGGTCAAGAAGCCAGAACGTACCTTGCCCGGGGGGCAACACCCTTCTGAGAGCTCGGAGCTCCCTTAGCGCCTCCCGAAGCGCCGAGGGTCGTCGGGTGGACCCCCGTCTCCCTAACGGTTGGCGCGGGGGCTTCGACGGTGGTCTCGGCTCGCGGCGCCTCAGCCGAGCCTCCCACCTCCGCCCCGGACGCTGGGCGGGGCTCAGTCGGGCCCTCCGGCGCCGCCGGCTATGGGGGCACTTCAGGTCCACCGCCCGGTGCCCTTTTCCCCTCCTGGGGACCCGAGGGGACAAAGCTCTCTCGTAGGGCGCTGTCCTCTTCATCATCTACAATAATGTAGGGGGCGATTCTCTCGCCCCCCGGTGCCTGAGACCCCTCGGGGGCCTCCGACCCCCCTCGGGCCTTCGACCCCTCTGGGATCACGATCCCCCCGCCGACAGGGGGGATCACCTCGTCCTCCTCCTCCTCGTCCGCTAGCTCATTGAGCCAGTGCGTGTCTCCCCCGCCCTCTACCTCCGAGACCGAAGTCTCGGGAGAGTCGGGCGGGGGGAGCCTCGCCTTCTCAGTCTCGTGGTGGTTCTTGTCGGTGGTCTCGCGGCGCTGCGCCTTTCTCGCGCTCTTCGCCTTCTTCTCCTCCTTGTTCTTCTTCTGCTCCTCGTTCCAGGCCAGATTCTTGGCCCGGAGCTCCTTGTCCTCTTGGACTGGGGGCAGGGTGTCCTTGATGATCCCCATCCCCTGCAAACTGGCGGCCATCAGGGCTAAGGCGAGGAAGAAGGGAAAGGAGCGTAGAATCAAAGACAAAAGCAGCGGCTTACCAGAGAAATGTAGCCCTTCTCGGGGCACATCGGCACTACCCGGGAATCCTTCAGATCCGGGTGCGTGGTCCTCGAGACCCGGGTGGTTATGTCCATCGCCGACACTGGCTCCTCCAGCATCCGCGTCCCGACCCAGGGGACGTCTTGGGTCATCTCCCACATAACGCCCGCCGCTGCGCCAGTGGCAACAGGCTTTGCTTGTGGAACGCCGTCGCCACCGTGGCTGCGGTAACCCTGGCTTGATGAATCTTCTTGAGCCCCACAAGAAGGGGACCGAGCCTCTTCTGCTCCTCCGTGGGGGCACCCCACGCCCACTTCTCGAGGCACTCGACCACCATCTTGCCGGTGTACTCCGAGAGCAGCCCGCCATCGTTCCGGAGGTAGAACCACCCATTCTGCCACCCTCGGTTGGACGTTGGCATATTACTCCGGATGTATAGGTGGGAGCGAGACTGGCGGAGTTGCAACGTGCAACCGCTAGCCTGTAGGGGCTTCTTCTCCCCTCCCTCGTGATGGGAAGACATATCCGCCTTGATGAGGTGGAGCCAGAGGTTCCAGTGGGTCGGGACCCCCAGGAACCCTTCGCACACCGTCGCGATGACGGCCGCCTACATCACGGAGTTTGGGTTTAGGTTGTGCAGCTCCACCCCGTAGTAGTGCAGGATGGCCCGGATGAGCCGGCCGGCGGGTGTTCTGAACCCTCGCTCCAGGAACGATAGGAAGCAAACCACATAGCCCGGAGGCGGGTTTGGCTCCCTGAAAGCCCTAGTTTGGTTTTGGATAATTGATGAAACCCTAGTACTAACCTCTATACTAAGTGTGTGTAGACTTAATGAGGTTAGTACATGCCAAGTGATGGAGCAAGAGATGATCATGGTGATGATGGTGATGACCACAAGATGATCAAGTGCTCAACTTGGAAAAGAAGAAAGAGAAAAACAAAACCCTATGGAGATGAAGGCAAAGGTATTGCTTAGGGTTTTGGTTTTGGTGATCAAGACACCATAGAGGGTGTGATCACATTTAGGATAGATAGTCGTACTATAAAGAGGAGAATTCTTTGGCTAAGCGGTTATCAAGTGCCACTAGGTGTCATTGTTCATGTGCATGCATTTAGAACCTAGTGAGCTAACTTAACTCCTTCAAAGAAAATGATTGTGAAAATGCTAACACACGTGCACACTTGTTGGAACACACGTTGTGGTGTTGGCACACTTTGAGACGGAGATGGAGTTTCAAGGGTAGAGAGAGGATGGGTTCCTCTCTCCCTCCCGCCGAGCTTGCGAGGCGGGATTCAGCGCTTTTGAGAAAATGAAGTGCATATTTTCTATTGCGCCGGTGGGTTTTTTTGGAGAAGTCGCGGGAGTGTTTCTCGCTGAGAAAACACTCACCGGACGCTGGCTTCTGGAGCACCGGACGCTGCGTCTAAGCGTCCGGTGCAGACAGTGCCTGGCCCAGCTAGGGTAAGGCACCGAACGATAGGCACCGGACGCTGGCTTGAGCGTCCAGTGGTGCGCGTCCGGTGTGCGGGCGTTTTGCGACCCTCTCTGCACATGAGTCCGGTGAGCACCGGACGCTTCCGGTGCTTAGCGTCCGATGACCCGTAGGTTTGCGGAACTCTCTGCGCATGAGTCCGGTGTGCACCGGACGCATCCGGTGCTAACTTGCTCAGCGTCCGGTGCACTGCATGTGACCGTTAGATTCTGACACGCTGCTGACGTTGGAGCACCGGACGCAGGTGTTGAGCGTCCGGTGCCCCTTTAAGAGCGTCCGGTGACCCCCGAGTTAGACCCAGTGAGAGAGCCAACGGCTCTATTTGTTTGAGGGGTCTATAAATAGTTGTTGGCTGGCTTAGGGCTCATTCTCTTGGCATTCTTGACTACTAGACATCCTTGTGAGCCTAAGCAAACACCTCCCACTCATCTCCTTCATCGATTATACATCTTTGTGAGATTGGGAGTGATTCCAAGTGCATTTGCTTGAGTGATTGCATCTAGTGGCACTTGAGGATCGTTCTAGCTGCGGTTTTCTTGTTACTCTTGGTGGTTGCCGTCACCTAGACGGCTTGGAGCAGCAGAGGAGCTTTGGCACGAGTTGGTGATTGTTCGTGGCCATCTTCTGGTGATTGTGAGGGGTCTTGTACCTTCCCCGGCGGAGAGCCGAACGGTAACTCTAGTGGATTGCTCGTGTGATTGAGTTACCTCACTTGTGGGTAGGTTCTTGTGGTGTCCTAGTGAGGACGAGGTTCGTGCTACATCTCTTAGCCACCGAACCACCAAGTGTTGGTCGACACAACGGGGACGTAGCGTGCCGGCAAGCATGTGAACCTCGGGAGAAAATCGTGTGTCTCCATTGTGATTGTACTTTGGATTTCTCCCAGTGATTGGACTTCATATTATTGATTGGTTCATCTCCTCTACGCAGTGGTATAAAGTTCAAACCTTCTCTCTTACTTTCTTGCAAACTAGAGTAGCTTACATACTTGTATAGAAACTTTAGTTAGCTCTCTAGTGTAAGTAGAGACATAGCTCTTGTGTGCCTAGTGATTATATCAACTAGAATTGTTGGATAGGTGGCTTGCAAACACCCCTTTAGAGCTAGAGCAAAAAGCTTCACTTTGTTATTTACTAACCTCTTGCACTAGTGAGTTTGTAGAATTTTTTTAAATAGGCTATTCACCCCCCTCTAGCCATATTAGGACCTTTCACTCCCTTTCGCTCACTGGGGGAGCGATCCACTCCGGCGCGCCCTCACCCGAGATAGGGCGGAGGAGTCCGCAATTCACACGTGCCTCCAGCGCGGACCTCGTCACGTTGTAGGGGTACCACGCGTCGTCGCCGGCCATGGCTGCGAGCGGAGGAGGATTCTTGCGGGGTAAGACGGAAAAAGCTGCAGCTAGAAGATTAGGAGGCGAGAGTGTTTTGGGAGCAAAGGCAGGTGAAAAAGATAAAGGACCCCTGCGGCTGCTTTTATAGAAGAAACGCGCCGCGGCCACACCTCTGAAAGGTCCAAATGGTTAGAGGGGGGTGAATAGCCTAATTAAAATTTCTACAAACTTCACTAAGCAAGCGAGTTAGTAAAACAAATGGCGAAGCAAATCTAGCACTAGCTCAACTAAGCTATGCAAGCCACCTATACAAACTAGTACAAGGCTAAACACTAAAGCACAACAACAAGAGAAGGCTAGTTACACTCCTAAACAAGAAGACTAAACTAAACAAGCTAAACAACTAGCAAGGTAAACATGTAAGTAAAGGAGTGGAGAGTGATTGTTATACCAATGTTGTAGAGTAGAGATATAACCAACCAATCACTCACAATCATAAGAGAATCCTCGAGAAGAGATGACACAAAGATTTTTTACCGAGGTTCACTTGCTTCCCGGCAAGCTACTCCTCATTGTGGCGATACACCCACTTGATGGATCACGAGCTAATTGGCAATCCAAAGCCAAACCCTCAGCGCGTGCCGCACATCCACTCACAAGATGGGGATCCTCCAAGCCACGAGCAATCCACTAGAGTAGCCAATTGCGATCTCCCGCGGGGAAGGCTCAAGAACCCCTCACAAATCACTTGGTGAGGCTCGAAACAATCTCCAATCACGAGCTCAACACCACCGCTGCGCCAAGCCGTCTAGGGTGTCGGGAAACACCCAAGAGTAACAAGAAATCCGCAGCAAACTCCAGAATCAAGTGCCACTAAATGCAACTCTCAAAGCAATGCACTTGAATCTCACTCAATCTCACTAGGATTAGCAATCAAGCAAGGAGATGAGTGGAAGGAGTGTTCTCTAGCTCAAAGTATGCCTTAAGTATTCAAAAGTGCAAGGGGGAACCCCCAAAGCTGGCCACCAACTATTTAAAAGCACCCACAAAAAACTAGCCGTTAGTTGTTTTCAGTGTGCTGCAGTCGACCACACCAGACGCGTCCTAGTTCACACCGGACGCGTCCGGTATTGACCAGACCAGCGTCCAGTGATTTTGACCGTTAGAAGACTAGTCGTTGCCCTTAACGCTGACAAGGCACCGGACTCTCACTTTTGAACATACCGGACGCGTCCAGTGTGCACCGGACCAAAACTCAGGGAGCGTCGCAAAAACGTCACACCACCGGACTCACACACCGGACCTAAACTCAGAGAGCTCTAAAAACTGAGTTTGCACCGGACGCGTCCGGTGTGCACCGGACGCAAACTCAGAGAGCTTCTCCGAGAAAGCGTTCTCTCCGGACGAAACACACCGGACTCTAGGTGGAAACTGTTTCCGAGTCCGGTGCCTCAACTCGGACGCGTCCGACCTCATACCGGACGCGTCCAGCCTGAACGCGCTGCACAAAACGAACTCCAACTTCTTCCCTTGCTTCCATGTGCCAAAACTAAAGTGTCACAACACTTGTGCAAAAGTGTTAGCATTTTCACAAATATTTTTATCAAGGATTCAAGTTAGCACTTTACTAGATCCTAATGCATATGCTCAAGATATGGACCTAGTAGAACTTGATTCGAGAGATGACCGTGATTTCCCCTCTTGATAGTCGGCTATTTATCCTAAACCCGGTCAATCACTTCTCTACTCATCTTAGACCGGCAAAAGTAAAACCCTATGTTTATACCTTTGCCTTGTTCACTTTCTCCCTTGTCTGTCATCATGATCTCCACATCATGCTTCATCTCTTTGTAATCATGTGGCCACCTTTCCATGCCACCATGCAGCTTCATCACATGTATTGCTATGCCTAACTCAAATCACTTAAACACAAGGCATTAGCAACTTGGTGTCATTAATTACCAAAACCAAACTTGGGCTTTCAATCTCCCCCTTTTTGGTAATTGATGACAACCATCACAAAGATATGAAATGTAAGCATAATGAACTTGAATTGCTTGTCCAAAGCATTTTAACCATGAGACAAGGTTGGACAAACATTTCAATTTTGGTTTTGGTAGTACTAGCTCCCCCTACATATGTGTTTCCATGAGTTTGGTTCAAGTTTGCACATATGCATGAATTAGAGTTTTAGGAGATTTATTACTACAAAAATGATGCTAAGGTATACAGAGTGGACCTTTGAAGCGTGATACCAATCGGAGTTGCCAAAATACCATCCTTAGCACCAATGTAGCTAGACATACATCAAAAACTCAAGATACCTCGTGAGATCACATTATATGTCTAGATACCACATGAAAATAAAACTCTATGCTAGAATGCAAAGCATCATTCAAGTTCTATTTCTAGCAAGCACCAGTCAAACAAGAGTAGTGAAATTAAACTTGCAATGCAACACCTCATTATGTTAGTGCACAATCAAATGCAACAAATGGTTCATGAGCTTGCTCCTCCTATTTGTGTGCTCAAGTTTAAATGGTTTTCTCTCCTTTTTTTGTTTATCTCCCTCTTTTTGACTTTATCTTTGTTTCTCCCCCCTTTGTCATCAATGACCACAAAGGTTCAAATTTTAGTGAGAATTAAGTCAATCAAAGTGAGGGTTAAATTATGGTTCAATCTAGATCACTTGCCTAAAACATGTAATTCGGTTTGATCCAAGGACAAGCTTTTTCACACCCCATAAAGTATAAGGGTTATCTTGACCATGTTGAATTACACATCATAAGCTCATATTCTAGATCCAACACTAGGCTTACAAGCTCACAAACATGTCATATGCTACCACTAGATCAATCAAACATAGAAGCAAAAGTGGTACCATACATACATCAAACCCTTTTGATTTTCATGAAAGAGCCTATTGTCATGCAAGCATGTCTATATGTCCTAAACATGTCCTTAGGAAAGTATGAATGCTATGTCAACCAACTTTACCTTGCTTTGTTGGAGGAGAGGCATGTCATATATAAATGTAGGGGTGCACTCATCTCAAGTTGGAGAAGTCAAGTATATTCAATTCATTTCTCAACTTGCAAAATCTCTTCTCATCAAGTGGCTTTGTGAAGATGTCGGCTAGTTGATCTTCGGTGCCAATGCTTTCAATGCTAATATCACCCTTTTGTTGATGATCTCTTATGAAATGGTGCCTTATGTCAATGTGCTTGGTTCTTGAATGTTGAACCAGATTTTGTGTCATCTTGATTGCACTCTCATTGTCACATAGCAACACCACATTCTTGAATTTGATTCCAAAGTCATTCAAGGTAGCTTTCATCCAAAGCAATTGTGCACAACAACTACCGGCACTAATGTATTCGGCCTCATCGGTTGATAGTGCAACACTATTTTGTTTCTTTGATGACTATGAAACTAGAGACCTTCCTAGCAATTGACAAGTGCCACTTGTGCTCATTCTATCAATCTTGCATCCACCATAGTCGGAGTCCGAATATCCAATCAACTCAAAGTTAGACCCCTTGGGATACCATAATCCAACATCATGAGTGCCCTTTAGATACCTCAATATTCTCTTAGTTGCCTTCAAGTGACTCTCTCTAGGTGAAGCTTGGTATCTTGCACACTTGCACACACTAAACATTACATCTGGCCTTGATGCGGTGACATAGAGCAAACTTCCAATCATAGACCGGTATAGCTTTTGGTCTACCATGTTGCCACTTGCATCACTTCCTAGTTGATCATTTGTACCCATAGGTGTGCTCATTGGTTTAGCTTCTTGCAATCCAAACTTCTTGATCATGTCCTTGATGTACTTGCCTTGACTCACAAAAGTGCCATTTTTCATTTGCTTGATTTGAAGACCATGGAAGTAACTAAGCTCTCCAATCATGGACATCTCAAACTCATTTGCCATCATTCTTCCAAACTCTTCACAAAAGTCTTGATTGGTTGATCCAAAGATGATATCATCAACATATATTTACAACACAAACAAGTCCTTGCCTAGCTTCTTGGTGAAGAGGGTAGTGTCAACCTTTCCCATCTTGAACCCTTTAGAGAGAAGGAAATCTCTCAATCTCTCATACCATGCTCTAGGTGCTTGCTTCAAACCATACAATGCCTTCTTGAGCTTGTAAACATGGTTGGGTTTCTTGTCGTCTTCAAAATCGGGAGGTTGTTCAACATAAACTAACTCATTTATGTATCCATTGAGAAATGCACTCTTCACATCCATTTGATATAGCTTGATGTTGTGGGCACAAGCATAGGCTAATAATATTCTAATTGCCTCCAATCTTGCAACCGGTGCATATGTTTCTCCAAAGTCAAGACCTTCAACTTGAGTGTAACCTTGTGCTAATAGTCTTGCTTTGTTTCTCACAACTACACCATCTTGATCTTGCTTGTTTCTAAAGACCCACTTGGTACCAATCACATTGTAGTTCTTTGGCCTCTCAACAAGCTCCCACACTTGATTTCTTGTGAAGTTGTTCAACTCTTCATGCATGGCATTTACCCAATCGGAATCCTTCAATGCATCTTCTATTTTCTTTGGTTCTTCAAATGAGACAAATGAGTAGTGCTCACAAAAGGATGCTAGCCTTGATCTTGTTTGAACACCACTTTGAATACCTCCAATGACTTGATCCAATGGATGATCTCTTGCTATGCTTGTAGGTTGGAGTATTGGGAGTTGATTACTCCCACTAGCTTGACTTTGATTTTGATCATCATCATGAGATCCACTAGTACTTGCTTGATTTGTATCAATTTGCACTTCTTGATTGATCATGCGAATATTACTATCATCATCAACTTGCCTTGGCCTTATGTCACCTACATCCATGTTTTTCATTGCATTTGCCAATTGATCTCCCCTCACATCATCAAGATTTTGAGCTTCATTTTGAGATCCCTCGGTTTCATCAAACTCAACATCATGGACTTCTTCCAATGTGCCACTTGCCAAGTTCCAAACTCTATATGCCTTGTTTGTGGTGGAATAACCAAGTAAGAACCTTTCATCACATTTCTTCTCAAATTTGCTCAATCTAGTGCCTTTCTTGAGAATGTAGCATTTGCAACCAAACACTCTAAAGTATGCAATGTTGGGCTTTCTTCCATTCAATAGCTCATATGGTGTCTTCCCAAGCTTCCCATGGCAATAGAGACGGTTGCTACAATAGCAAGCCGGGTTGATAGCTTCACTCCAAAATGAATGGCTAACATTGTATTCACTAAGCATTGATCTAGCCATATCAATCAAGGTTCTATTCTTCCTTTCAACTACACCATTGGATTGAGGAGTGTATGTTGGAGAGAATTGATGTCCAATGCCAAGATCATCACACAATTCCTCAATTCTTGTGTTCTTGAATTCACTACCATTGTCACTTCTAATCTTCTTGATAGTGGTTTCAAACTCATTTTGCACCCTCTTGACAAAAGACTTGAATAGATCACAAACATCACTCTTGTCATAGAGGAAGAACACCCAAGTGTATCTAGTGTAGTCATCTACTATCACAAATCCATACTTGTTGCCACCAATGCTAGTATATGTTGTTGGACCAAATAAATCCATGTGCAAAAGCTCAAATGCCTTTGATGTGCTCATTTCACTTTTCTTAGGATGTGCATTTCCAACTTGCTTTCCAGCTTGACAAGCACTACATGGTTTATCATTCTCAAAGGTGACATCCTTCAAGCCTCTAACTAAGTCATGCCTCAATAGTTTGTTCAATTGTTTCATTCCAACATGACCAAGCCTTCTATGCCACAACCAACCCAAACTTGATTTGCTAATTAGGCATGATGTCAATTGAGTGTCACTATCATTGAAATCAACCAAGTATAAGCTACCATGCCTAAATCCTTTGAATATCAAGTTTGATCCATCAACACTAACAACCTCAACATCATCACTTCCAAAGATGCACTTGAAACCAAGGCCACAAAGTTGTGCAATTGACAAGAGATTGAAATCAAGGCTTTCAACTAGCAACACATTTGATATGCTCATGTCATTTGAGATAGCAATTTTACCAAGCCCCTTGACCTTGCCTTTCTTGTTGTTGCCGAAGGTAATTGAATCAAAGCCACCATTTTGACTAGTATCAATTGATTTGAACATACAAGACTCCCCAGTCATATGTTGAGTGCACCCACTATCAAGCACCCAATGCCTTCCTCCGGCTTTGTAATTGACCTACAAGACAAGATCAATTCTTTTTAGGCACCCAAACTTGATTGGGTCCTCCAAGATTAGCAACTAAGCTCTTTGGTACCCAAATGAATTTCTTCTTTGAGCCCATCCATGGTGCACCAATGAACTTAGCATGAACACCTTTTGTATCCTTGGTAAGCACATGGAAAGAATTTAGCTTAATTGAGGATACATGAGCTTTGGGTTTCTTGTTCATGCATTGTTGCTCCAGGTGACCAACTTGCTTGCAAGCTTTGCAATACCGGCCATTGTTCTTCACAAAACTAGTCTTGTGAGGAGCAAAGGCGGCTTTGCCTTTCTTGGGGTTATAGCCCAATCCCTCTTTGTAGAGAGAAGCTCTTTGGCTACCCAAGCACATAAGCAAGCGGTCCTCACCACCATAAGCCTTGGCTAAGGTGTGATTGAGCTCCTTTACCTCCTTCTTGATAATTTCATTCTCAACTTTTAGTGTGGTGTCACATGTGAAACCATCACTACTAGATGAGGATGATGTAGATGTGCTACATGAAGGGTTAGTAGAAGCAACAACAATAGGCTTACTTAAGATATCACATGTTAGGCCTATGTTGCAAGTTTTAGCTTTCACCATCTTAGTAGGCTCATTTTCACACTTGTTAACTAGAGAGGAATGAGCTTCTTCAAGCTTAGTGTGAGCCTTTTGAATCTTCTTATGGTCTTCCTTTAGACTCTCATAAGATGCCCTAAGCTCATCAAGTTCTTGCTCAAGGGTTTTCTTATCCTTAAGCAATGCCTTGCACTCCTTTCTAGTTTCTTTATAGTGATAAGTGTAATCTTCTAGCATAGTGATTAGTTCATCTTTAGTTGGTTCATCATCATCACTATCACTTTCACTAGCATGGTCACTCTCATCATCGGATGATACCTTAGTGGCCTTAGCCATGAAGCATGATGGAGTGTCGAAGATGGAGCTTTTTTCTTGAATGGCAATGCTAGCATGCGCCTTCTTCTTGGCGCTCTCATCATCACTTGAGGAGTCATCACTATCCCAAGTTGCAACATGGGCATCACCCTTCTTCTTGTTTGAGCCTTCCTTCTTTTCTTGCTTCGTCTTTTGCTTCTTTCTTTCCTTCTTGATAGCATCTTCATCATCACTATCATAAGGACACTTGGCGATGAGATGATCCTTGCTATGGCATCTAAAGCACCTCATGGAATGGTCATTCTTCTTGGAGGAGCTCTTCTTCCTTCTTGCCCGATAGCCCTTCTTCTTCATAAACTTGCCAAATCTCTTGACAAGAAGAGTCATCTCCTCATCTTCATCACTATCACAAGAGCTTGCTTCTTCTTCACTTGATGATTCTTGCTTGGCTTTGCCCTTGGATGTGGAGGCCTTGAATGCCACACTTTTCTTCTTTTCATCCTCTTTCTTCTCACCATCCTTCTTCTTCTTCTTCTTGATCAACTCATCCTTTTCATCATCTTCTCTATAGGCATCATCGGTCATCACCTCTTGAAAGACTTGTTGGGGAGTTGATTCACTAAGAGTTGTCTTGACTAGCACGGTGATCAATGTGTCAAATCTCTTGGGCAAGCTTCTCAAGAATTTCATAGAGAATTGACTATCCTTCACTTCTTCCCCAAGTGCCTTGAGTTCATTCACAATGACTTGCAACCAGTGAAACATCTCTGGCACACTTTCATCTTCTTGCATCTTGAAGCTTGAGAACTTTTCTTGGAGGATGTATGCCTTGGCGGTCTTGGTTCCCTTTGTACCCTCAAATGTTTCTTCTAATTTTGCCCATGCATCATGAGCAACCACAATGTTCTTGGTTTGCTCAAAAGTCTTGTCATCAAGAGCTTCATGAAAAGCACTAATTGCAGTGTCATTGCATTGAAGCTTCTTTTCTTCAACCGGTGTTGGTGCATTCTCATTTGCAACCTCAAACTTTGTTTCGGTCACCTTCCAAACTTCTCTATTGATTGACTTGAGATGGGCGGTCATCTTGACCTTCCAATAAGTATAATTTGTGCCATCAATGTAAGGTGCCTTCTTAGTGTTGTTGATATGCAAACTAAGAGCCATTTCTTCACCGTAGGTTGTTAAGCCTCAAATAAACGGTGCCTCGGCTCCGATACCACTTGAAAGGTCCAAATGGCTAGAGGGGGGGTGAATAGCCTAATTAAAATTTCTACAAACTTCACTAAGCAAGCGAGTTAGTAAAACAAATGGCGAAGCAAATCTAGCACTAGCTCAACTAAGCTATGCAAGCCACCTATACAAACTAGTACAAGGCTAAACACTAAAGCACAACAACAAGAGAAGGCTAGTTACACTCCTAAATAAGAAGACTAAACTAAACAAGCTAAACAACTAGCAAGGTAAACAAGTAAGTAAAGGAGTAGAGAGTGATTGTTATACCAACGTTGTAGAGTAGAGATATAACCAACCAATCACTCACAATCACAAGAGAATCCTCGACAAGAGATGACACAAGATTTTTTACCGAGGTTCACTTGCTTCCCGGCAAGCTACTCCTCGTTGTGGTGATACACCCACTTGATGGATCACGAGCTAATTGGCAATCCAAAGCCAAACCCTCAGCGGGTGCCGCACATCCACTCACAAGATGGGGATCCTCCAAGCCACGAGCAATCCACTAGAGTAGCCAATTGCGATCTCCCGTGGGGAAGGCTCAAGAACCCCTCACAAATCACTTGGTGAGGCTTGAAACAATCTCCAATCACAAGCTCAACACCACCACTGCTCCAAGCCGTCTAGGGCGTCGGGAAACACCCAAGAGTAACAAGAAATCCACAGCAAACTCAAGAATCAAGTGCCACTAAATGCAACTCTCAAAGCAATGCACTTGAATCTCACTCAATCTCACTAGGATTAGCAATCAAGCAAGGAGATTAGTGGAAGGAGTGTTCTCTAGCTCAAAGTATGCCTTAAGTATTCAAAAGTGCAAGAGGGAACCCCCCAAAGCCGGCCACCAACTATTTAAAAGCACCCACAAAAAACTAGCCGTTAGCTCTTTCAGTGTGCTGCAGTCAACCACACCGGACGCGTCCTAGTTCACATCGGACGCGTCCGGTATTGACCAGACCAGCGTCCGGTGCTTTTGACCGTTAGAAGACTAGCCGTTGCCCTTAACGCTGACAAGACACCGGACTCTCACTTTTGAACATACCGGACGCGTCCGGTGTGCACCGGACCAAAACTCAGGGAGCGTCGCAAAAACGTCACACCATCAGACTCACACACCGGATGTGTCCGGTGTGCACCGGACCTAAACTCAGAGAGCTCTAAAAACTGAGTTTGCACCAGACGCTCAACTCGGACGCGTCCGGTGTGCACCGGACGCAAACTCAGAGAGCTTCTCCGAGAAAGCGTTCTCTCTGGACGAAACACACCGGACGCTAGGTGGAAACTATTTCCGAGTCCGTTGCCTCAACTCGGACGCGTCCGACCTCATACCGGACGCGTTCGGCCTGAACACGCTGCACGAAACGAACTCCAACTTCTTCCCTTGCTTCCATGTGCCAACACTAAAGTGTCACAACACTTGTGCAAAAGTGTTAGCATTTTCACAAATATTTTTATCAAGGATTCAAGTTAGCAATTTACTAGATCCTAATGCATATGCTCAAGATATGGACCTAGTAGCACTTGATTCGAGAGATGACCGTGATTTCCCCTCTTGATAGTCGGCTATTTATCCTAAACCCAGTCAATCACTTCTCTACTCATCTTAGACCGGCAAAAGTAAAACCCTATGTTTATACCTTTGCCTTGTTCACTTTCTCCCTTGTCTGTCATCATGATCTCCACATCATGCTTCATATCTTTGTAATCATGTGGCCACCTTTCCATGCCACCATGCACCTTCATCACATGTATTGCTATGCCTAACTCAAATCACTTAAACACAAGACATTAGCAACTTGGTGTCATTAATTACCAAAACCAAACTTGGGCTTTCAACCTCCCGCGCAGAAGATCAACGGGGAAGAGAGCAACCGTCGCCCGCAGGTGAAAAACCGAAACACTCACTTCTCTCGATTCCCACGCCCACTGCACGCGCGCATTAAATTTGTAGGTGAGGCGTCACATCTGGCCAGGGCACAACGGCACGGTCGTTCCGGCTCCCCACGCAAGTCGCCTCAAAAGGGGCGTCCTGAAAAGCTATGTCAGGGTGGTTCCTTCCAGTGCAAGCGGCGCCCGACCTCGTGCTGCGCCCGAGCCGAGCAGTAGGGCGGTTTTCTTTCGGACGCAGGTTTCGCCTCGCCCGACCCCACCACTGCAATCAACCTGAATCCTCCCGAGGTAAAAATCCCCAGGCCATGGCCACCTACGTTCTAGAGGTTGCGAGACTGACCCACTAAGTGGGTTTGAACAGTCGCCTCAGGATGACCGAGCAAGGGATGACTGAGGATGAGCACAATAGAGGCCATGGTCCGAGCCCCCTAGGGGATCGGCGCATCTTTGCCAGTCGTATCCGAGACCCATGCAGGTGTCGCGCGAGTGGGATCCCATCGAGGGAGGCACCGAGCCCTTAGAACCTAACGAACGGTTTTGACATCCACCGTGACTGCCCTTGGGTATTTTGAGATGTGCCCATAGGGCCACCAGCCGACCCCTATCGAATGGGACTCGGACATCCGCTTGGATTTACCCGCTTGCAGCTCCCGGGGAACGTCGATATCGCCCATAAAGGGTAGTACGGCGCCACCCTCCCCTCCTCCGAGCAAAAGGATGAATGAGGGACATAACTACAAGACGAGAAAGAACCTGATCGACCCTTGTGGGGAAAGGGCTCGGGGGCTTCCTCGCATAATGAGGACAGGCACTACATGCAAAGAAAACGCAATCTATCCCTCAAATACTCCCGACTACAACACTCAGGGGGAAAAGCCTTTGAAGGAATAACACTATTCCTCCAAAAGGCTCGGGGGCTACACCCGACGGGTGCGCTCGCCGCACCCTCCGAAGGAAAAAAGCAGCTCCAAAGCAACCAAAACTATCCCTTAAAAAAGAGCCTCTGAAGGGGAGCCTTGACCCCTCCAAAGGCTCGAGGGCTACTGTTGGGTACCATAAAAAGGGATACCCAAGTTAAAGAGATA
This sequence comes from Sorghum bicolor, assembly GCF_000003195.3. Lineage (NCBI taxonomy): Eukaryota > Viridiplantae > Streptophyta > Magnoliopsida > Poales > Poaceae > Sorghum > Sorghum bicolor. Next base: position 19,368,072 of record NC_012879.2, on the reverse strand, counting down.
AAAAATACAGAAAAAGGGGAACAAAGCAGAACACCCAAGATCGCCAGGGCTCGGGAGCGGGTTCCGCCTCGCCCGACCCCTTTGGCCTCAAGCGCAAGCTTTAACTCGCCCGACCCCTTGGCCTCGGGCGCAAGTTCCTCCTCGCCCGACCCCTCTTGGGCTCGGGCGCCAACGCCGCCTCGCCCGAGCCCCCATCTCGGAGCCAGGCTTCCAACGCACGGTGGCTGTACCCTTGACATGACGGACGTTGTGATCCCCATACCATGGCAGGGCATGGCAGCGACTGTTCCAACCACCCCGGCCTCTGTAGCCTTACCTCTTTCACTATGCAGCCTTACCTCTTTCACTGTGGTGTACCGCCTCACAGTAAAAGGGGTATGGGAGAGATTAACCAGTGTCACTATTGGCTGTCTTCTCCTACTATTACAGGACATGCAACAGTGTCACCGATCCGACCCCCACGACTTCAACAGGGCTCGGCAACCCTTCACAGGAGCAACCATACTGTCAGCCATACCTCAAGGACGGGATGGGCAAGCCTCTACAGGGTCAGGACTGTGGCTTCACCACTCACGAGAGAAAGATTACCGGTCAAACACATGTAAAACCCTGAGTCCCTTTGTGACTATAAAAGGGGAGCCAGGGCTCACATCCAACACACACAATCAAGACTCGGCACTCACACACAACACTAGAACTCCAAGCAAGTTCACGCACAGAGTAGCAAATCGCGCTCTGTCCACCACACAAAGTCGAGACTTGGGTCTTAGCCCTCTCTCGCAACCTGCTTGTATACCCTTACTACAAGCACTCTTGGGTGCAAGGCAATATAGACCCCCGATCTCACACTTGACGTAGGGCATCCCTAGCCCAAACCAGTATAAATCCTCTTTGTTCCACTTGCATCACCATACGGGTTTAGGAAGGCACGCAGATTCATCACTTGTTTGTGTCTAGACGACGAGTCTAGACACCGACAAGTTGTGCAAAACAAACAAAAATTATCCTTCAGGGTAATAAATCCTTTCAGAGGGTTATGGGATAAATAACTTATAATATTTAATATCTTCTAGATATTACATCAAACTTGTAATTCTTGTTTAGTAGATTTTAAATATATATTCTAAAAATCTTCCTGATTTTGATTATACCACTAAACAATAAATCCAGTCTTGCATTTGGCATTTAGGGGATTCAATTACCAAAATCACCATTATTCTTATACCTTCTATGGTATTTAGAGGATATCGAAACTTTATTGCTAGCTTTATAATATACACATTCTGAGTGTTTGTATGATATATTCATGATATTGAAAATTCCTTATTTTATTTCTTCTCGGGTCTATATTCACTTCAGGGATTAATGGTGTTTTTCAAGAATCGACTGGTAAATCCTTCATGGATTAAAACCTTCAAGGATGTTCTCAATTTTATTTATTAAATAATATTTCTCTTCTATGAGAAATATTCTCTAGTACATTAGAGTTTATTATGTGATATACATAACAAGATAGTGTTATTCACTATAAAGTCATTCAATGACTATTCCTTCTAGGACATGCTCTTCTTGAGACTTCAATATTCATTCAAGGATATATTATTCTACCTTAGACTTCTTAATACTTAGTATAAGATTAATTTTTATATGTTGCGATTTCTATTCTTCAGGAACTATATGGATTTTCTGAATCCACCTACTAACTGCATGTTTCATATTTATTCATTTTATTTGCCTGAGAAATAGCAGAACATTTATTTCTTCTTAGTTGGAGATTCAACCTCAATTTCTTTCTTTATTGACCCGATATAATCGCTTCAAGCGACTTTGCCATGGGCTTTGTTTTCCGGAACCAGGTTCTCATAAGAGAAACATTTGCAATTATAGAGGTAGTGTTGTCGACAACTATTATTTTCTCCCAATACTCTCACAATGTGATATTATCCTATCTCTTTGTCATTTTCTAAACAAGAGATAATTTATTATTCTGCATACCCAACACTATGGTGCGCGCGCTTAATGTGTTGGATTTCATCTTCATGATGATCCTCTTCATGAGGTGCCTAACCTTCTTCATGAGGTGTTCTCTTCATAAGAATGGAGTTTATTTTTATTTCATTTAACAAGTATACACCAAACTAGAATCCGCAGGCGTCCCCATAGATTTTAGCTTCATAGTATACACATTTAGTTGACTACTAGTAAACACAACTTCTTCAAATTACTCTCATTATAAAAAATATCTAGCATATGCTCTGCTTCATGCTTCACAAGAGCATTAGTCAAACTATTGTTTTTAGTGCGTGATACTATTCCTGCTTCAAGCTTCAAGGAATATTTTCTCTTAAGACCATTTTTCTTCCATGAAAATAATATTTGGCATTCAATATAGGCTTTCTCTCCCCCTAATGCCAATATTAGATCTTTAATATCATACTTCAAAAGAAATCCCCTATGATGGGCTTACAATAATTAAAATTCATGTATCTCCAACTACAAGTGGAGGCCCATTCATATATGCTATGATAAAATTTTATATAAAATATTCACGCACATATTTAAATATGGAGGTTATTATACATTATATGCAGTGAGCTACAATTTATAAAGTGCACTTAAGAATGTTCAGCATTCCTACGAAATCAAGGATGTTCTCCCCCTGATTTGCACATATCATAGTTTATAAAACTATTTTGTTATCTAGCTTCTTTATTCTTTAGCCTAAAAAATTGATCCAAGTACTCATACATAAAAAAAATGGACCATACATTTTAAATGTATAAAATACGCAACATTCGAATTTACATGGAATTTCTTCAAGAATTTTCTAATTACCATTAATGCAATATCCTCAAATGCATTTTCTTAATAAATCCTAAATCGTTTAAGCATGTTATCCACCATCTTAATTCCACAATAATTCATCCCTTCAAATTGGGTTACTTCTCCATTTAGCTAATTTCGGATTAACTCACTACCCTTGATCTTAAGCCCCTTGGCCATAGACCAAAATATTGCTTATGTATGCAACACATGAAAAGCAAAATATTTCTTAGTTCAAAGGGAACTATATAGACATAGTGTACTAACTAGCCAATCTAATTATGGGAAGAATGCAAGGTAGCTACTAGCTACAAATTTAGCTTCTTCTATACTAATATCCATGCAGGAGTGGAGATACTTGCAGCTCGACGGGAGCACAACATAGTAATACACATTCAAGTGTAACGTGGAATGTTGATATTCAATCCAACATAATAGATAACAACAAAATGCAAAGCTACACGCTTACATGCAATTAGTGCAATGTAGAGAAAATTAACATAGTGGAAAAAGTTACGACTAGAACTTCAAGTCCTTATACATGCACTTAAAGATAGATTTAGGAAGGCTATGCCTACTAAATATATATTATCCACATTTTCTTATGCCTTTATTTGAAATTCCTCCCTCTTTTCATGCCATAATTACTTCAAGTAGTAATATGCTTCATGCATCATCTATGATTAATCATTTCAAATATCCATAGAATTTAATCATACTTCTAGTATTCAATGGTTGTGGCATGAAATACACATGTCACGTGTACTATTCAATATAGAGCAACATATTTGGGGTAGGACACAAACTTCTAGTTTTTTAAGCTGAAGTATTGAATACTTAGTTTATGGATTATACAATTTCTTGGCTAAATTGATCCTTCTGAGATCAGGTCATATGCCAGTATAGTCCAATCATTAATGTGCTTCTAGGAAATTCAATCTTCCTTCTACCTACATGGTAGTATTGCATAAAGAACGATAACCTTCATGGTTAATAAGGCTTCTTTGTGGATAAAAATAATACAAAGCTTATTTAGATAGGCAAAATAAGCAATTATTTATATGTGGAACATATAATTCTTATTCATTCCATATAAGATTGACACATATTACTGCAAGTAAAAATTGCAACTAAGAATATTAAATACTTGATATTAGTCTTCAAGCTAATAAAATAACCATTAACTCTTCTATGAGTTTATAAAATACACTTAATTCAATGGGAATTAAAACTTAAAGCACTGCCACCACTAATACTTCAGGATAGTAATTTCAAAGACAAAACAAATATATAGGCATATATTTAAGTTCTTCTTCTAGAGAAACTTAAAAATTCATTATCCATTCTTGCATGTCTTAGCTTCTATGCTTGTCTTAGCAGCTTCATGCATGCTTTACTTCATAATAGTATTGATATGTGATAATGATGCTTCTAGGAGTGCAACATATGCAAGTCATATATCGTGATTCATAAAGTTGCCCAAAAAAATCTAACTCAACTTCTATTTGGGTAATTTTTTATGACAATTTAAATACTTCATATATTATATTGCTCTTTGATATTCTATATACAAGAGAAATTTCTTCAAGAATATTCACCGTCAAAATCTTTATTTACCATCATGTCTTCTATGACATTTAATACAAAGCTTTGGGCCACTGTATTTATTTATGGAGCAACATATATATCTCATAGGATCATGTATAGCTTGAAAATTTAATTTCCAATAATATGGGATATCTTCTAAAATTTCTCATGTATCCCACAAAGACCTTTGAGATTTACTATGATCATATACTCATTCTTGAGAGTAATAGTAGGAACTATAATGCCTGAGTCTACTACACTTCAGTAGTAGTAGAATATCCTACTAGGATTTAACGATGACCATAATATATAATTCTTTTATTCAAAGCAAGTCTAGAATATTCCTTCTTCATGAAGGTATGCATATATATCATTATAACTAGAATCATTATGTGTGCATAAGTTTACTACATGTAAACAAGTAGCAAGGTGCAAAAGATAGTGGATGGCTATACAAAGTATTCTTAGAAGCATTCTAGCATTTTTCAGGATTATGGTATAAATGAAATTTTCAGAATTAATATCAACCATTTATTCATCCCAAAAATTCATTATGCTAGAGAGCTCATACATGGTATATTCATAAAGGTGATAAGTCTAAGGTCTGCAGGATTTAGAGAGCTCATACACATTATACCATGTTTCTAGTGTAATCATCCAAGAATTTTGCTCTTACAATTACATGGTATATTCATAACGTGTGATATATGAATAAATAATGCATTCAAAATAGCATTTTTGAATATCACATTGCATATATAAACACATAGATACTATAAAATGTACAAAAAGAAGGGTTTTATGCCTATATAATTTTTTGCAGGAAATTTCTTTGCGGATTAAATAAATCAAATTCATGAGCCACAGTGTAACAATATAGATGCATACAGATGGCGGAGGAGCAACTGCAGGTTGCATTAGGGCTCTCGCTATCGACAATGGCGACCAATGGGACTACAAACTAGTCGTGCGATTTATGAGCTAGTGAGCATGCAAGCTCAACATGCATGTATACTTAGTGTATGATTTCACATCCGGTAGATGTTGCATGATTTAAAACTGGTTATATTAAGGAAACTTCATGTTTCGCTAATAAAATTTGGAAAACTCGCCCACTTCAAACATCGATGTAATAACAGCCAGTAGTACACACTAGATGCTACTGTATGCACATGTGCCGAATACGATGCTACAGGCATGCGTATTTGTACATACGTATACATGTGCCAAGATTATGTGGCACCGTAGCAAGTTTTTTTAATCCGTCATGTTTAACTAACCCGACAGCCGGCGGCAGCGCATGGATGAGCCATGTGAGCACGCGACGTCTGCGGCGCATCCCTTCTGCTGAGTGCTGACGCCGTGGGGCAAGTGCGGCTGCCTCCTGCCGTGTATCTGATCGGCCGTATGTGTAAACAGAACACAACCATACGGGGCTGGAACTCGGGCAGATAATCTTGCATGTTTGTTTAAAGGATAACTCTCATAACATACTTCATGTATGTGGGCATGTATATGAGACTAAATTGAAGATTATTATTATTACATCCATGTATGAGTATGGCGCATGCCGTAGAAGACTTCGGGCCTTCTCGACTGATTATTTATTAGTGCCTAGCAGATCATATTTCATCATGCTTCTTGTAGTATATGTACTATATGTACAAAATCTATACGGCACTGCTGAAAAGTATAGGCTAGTTCGAAGGCTAGCACAATCAAACATTCTGCGAGATATTTTTTATACCTTTTAAAGGATGCCAATTTGATCTACCTCACATACCGCGTAGGGCAGTGGTTAGTAGATACATACCGTGTAGGGCGTTTGGCATTGTCGTAGAACTGTCTGCTTGATGATGACTGTACATGTCGATGTAGTAGAGATCGGTAGTGGTAGCAGATCCGTTTCGCTAACAACGTCGGTATGTGTAGCATCCTAAATTTTGCTTCTTTGAAAATAAAGCTAAAATAATTTATTTTGTATTTCTGTGCTTATGAAAATATAGTAAAATGAAAATTTTCGTTAAATTAAAATTCATCATAGGGTTTAGCAACGTTGTTGTGCATACATGCTGGTACATATGTTTTATGTGATGTTTGTTTGTTGCTCCTTTGTGTGTTGAGACTAAGTAAAGTTTTTAAAATTTCGTTTAGTAGAACGATCTTCGTACATCTTTATCTTTATCTACAACCAAATTTCTTGTTTCTAAGCTTATGTTTTTATTAGGAGCTTCCTAAAATCTTTTCTTTGTCACTCAAAGCACTTCTTTTAGTTCCTCGTCCATCAACAGTCTCTACAAACTTTGTAGGAATTTTTCAGCTTTCGTTCTCATTTTTCTGTAAGCATAATCTAATTTTAGATGCTCTAAATTATCTTATCATGAGATCCAAATACTTTAATTGGTTTTCTCATGTTCCATAATGTCTCCGAGATTTTTTCTTGAATTTCTGAAGTATTTGGAGTATTTTTCATGGCTTAAATTATAATTCTAGACTTTTCTAGGATTATTTTTTTCGCCTAATTAATTAATTTCGAAAATAATAAAATCTTTCATTTTATCCCACGCTCAAGCCCAGGATCTCAATGGTCAATGTCTTTATTTACTAATGGACTTTAATAATTAATTAGGCCTATTAGTAAAGATGAAGGTTGCAAATCAATTAGTACCATATCGCTAGTTGACGTGGAGGTGGGGAGTTTTTCTCCCTATATATATGTACCAACCCCTTAGGCAAAGCACATCAAAGACTATCATATGTGAAGCCTCTAATTTGAGAATTCCTAAGGTAGTAAAATAAAATTTATATTTTCTTCTCTACAACGTGATCGCCATCGTCTCACCTATCTACGAACGGTTAGCTGCTCCGGCGTAGCTACAAGAAAGCGTCACTGCCGGTGAACCTGCTCCTGCCGGTGAACCTGCTCCCTGTCCACCAACGTGAGTCCCAATCACTTTGCCTTTCAGTTTGAAAACGTAAACAATTCGGTTTAGATTAAAAATACGTTTTCTATAATTACAAGTTTGCCACTGATTTTGTTTAGCTCATAAAATATTCATCTTAACTTCGTTTTGACCCATTCAAATTGCGTTGGATTCGTATTAATAAGCTCTACATGTTAGTAAACTTAATTCACCAGTTTGAAACTTTTTAATTTCGTGACCTTAATTAATTAATTGATTTTCTATATAAAATCTTAGAAAATTCAGAACTTCGTCGTTTTAACTCCGTTTTTCGTGACCTTTACGTCTATGAAATCGTAGCGATGCGTAGAATCATTTTATATACTTTTCATATTGTTTTTATATGATTGATGTACTGTTCTAATTGTAGCCTTGTTTGCTTCGTGTATGTTATCTCCGTTTGTTGTGTGATCGATGATCGAGTTTAGACGGTGAATAATTTGTGGTGATCAAGAGTGCTTCAGTGATCAAGATGAGAGCCTTGGACAACCAGTAAGACCAGCAGAACCAAAAGGATAAGCAAGAGCAATTGGATTAAGGCAAGGATAGCATTTGGATTTTATTTCTGTGACCATGATCCTGTGACTAGATTAACGTTAAGTAATAAATGATAAAAATGGCTTTTTAGCCACTTGATGATTTATCTGTAAGTGATAACCGGGACAACAGTGCAACCATGAGGGCTATAATGGCTTTGGCTTTAGCTCAGTATGAAGACCTTTTCTAGCTTGTTAGAGGTTACCCGAAAGGGCGGAGGGGCTGAACCGTTTTGGGTATAGTGTGGCCTCTGTCTGTATGTGTATAGGCTGCGCGTCATTGTGCCATCGGAAGGGGGGCTCTATATCTGCGCGCAAAGGAAACCTTGCGGCTCTAACATGTTAGACGAACTTTTGAAAGGCTTCATAGTGATCCCTGCCGACCTTCCTTGGAAGTGGGTTAAGAGGCTGATCACCTTGGGCGAAAGGGTAAATCATGACTTATGGGTAAAGATGTACAACCTCTGCAGAGTGTAAAACTGTTATACTAGCCGTGCTCACGGTCAAGAGCGGCCTTGGAGATTCTTGGATCGACGATGATGATTCTTGTGTGTTAAATATGCCCATTATTTATTATTTAATGCTTTACATTATTTATGTCACATTGATCATGAGATTGTGGGAGCTATACAATCTAGTTGCTATACTTGTTGAGTTCGACATGGACTCACTCTTGCTATTTCCCCACACCTCAGGAGGAGTTTAGGCTTGTGATCAACCAGTCAGTTGGATCCTGTAGAGAGAAGCTAATACCCGAAGTTGGAGTTGTCTATCCGCTGTTTGCTATTAAAGGTTATCTCTTTTATACTAAGTACGTTATATGTTTATGCATTGTATTTGATATTACACTTTATTTGTAGCTATATGTGAGACTTGGCTTCAACTCACATATGGTGCATATCTGGTTTTTTTTCCTTAAAATCGGGTATTATAGTATGTCGACGTCGTCGAAGTAGTCACGCTCGGGACAGTGGCGGCATGAGCGTCGGCGTGAAGGTCGGCGGCGGCTTCAACGGCGATGTCGACGTAGAGCTTGTCGTGCTGATAACGTGTTATTAAACATGTTGCCAGCGGCTAGGACCTTTCCCTCTCCGTCTCTCATGATCAACATAGTAGATGAAAGTAGAGAACAAATAGACACAAGATAGAGAGACTATTCTTTATTCCTCTGAATATTAGTGATTACAACATAGAGCTCCCACGTATATATAGTCATGCTAAGGCCTAAGAGTTTTGGTAAGAGCCCACATACAAACAGATTAGGATTAGGATTCCTCCTTCTCCTTTCCTTCTATGATCATATATTTTACAACATAAACAAGGCCTAGACAAAAGCAGCCGTGCGCGTTGACATCGCGCGGCGGGCAAGCTTGCTTCTCCCGGCCTGGCCGTGACGGAACTCAGATATAGAATGCCGGGGAAGATGCCATGCCGCTTGTGACTGATTCGCCTATGGCCTTATAGATTATAGATACTACGATGAGCGCTGTACCGACCAAGGCGTTTTTGTATGCTGCGTGTGACGAGGAAAATTGATGCAGCGACAGCACAGTAGTTGACACGTAAGGGCCAACAGCACCAGTGATCATTCCGCCGATCGCTCTCTACCGTCACTCTTGGAAACTAACCACTTTACCGAGTGTTTTTACACTCCGCAAAAAGCCCTTTGTACTCAAAGGCTTTGCCAAACCACGCACTCGGTAAAGTCCGCTTGACAAAATTTTTTTTGGATAAAGGGACTTTGCCGAGTGCTTTTTAGTTTTGGTTGGCACTCGGGAAAATATTTTCAGCTGTTACAGCGCCAGTCGTTCACGGCTATTTTGCTGAGTGCCCGGTCCGGCACTCGGCAATTTATTTTAAAAAGACTTTGTCGAGTACTCCTGCCGAGACACTCAGCAATGTTGTTTTTTATTTTTTTCTTAAACAAATTCGTTGCCAAGTGCCTCAGCCAAGACACTCGGCAAAGTTTTTTTTGAAAAAAATGCTTTGCCCGGAGTTTCTTTGTCGAGTGCCCCCCGCCTGAAACTCGGCAAAGTTTTTTTTTTAAAAAAACTCTTTACCGAGTGCCTCCCTCTCCCCCTCCCTGTCCTAGGGCGACCCGGGCTTGCTGTCGCCGCTGCCCCTAAAGACGTCCCCTCGCCTCCAGCAGGATTGAGTAGCCTCTGGTACACCAAGGCTACCTGCCTCGGTGAACAGGTGCTCGCCATCTTTGTTGTGTCACCTACAATTTACAAAGAATGAATGACAAGTGTTAGTACATGCATTACAAATAGTTTAAAATGAATAAACATAACAAAAATTTAATATAAAACATAGTATTACATGCTTTAGGAATAATCTTCATTATTGGGGTCATAGGACTCGTCATCACTGTCAATATTATCCAAATGGGCAATTGAATCCGAAGTACCTTTTGTTTGAACCAAGAAATAGAATCAGGCATGTCTGCTCCCGCACCCTCTGAAACAAGGGTATCATGTTCGTGCGGGGTAGGATCCCTTGATTGATGCCACTCTTCACGAACAAATTCCCTGTACCAAAGAGAATCAATGGGTTCGATATAGAATAGAGACGTCGTATTGAAACAAGTTCGTTGAGAACTTACTTAATGAATGGCGCAAGCTCGACAAGGTTGGTGAACACATATAGCGTGATTTTGCGCCACTCTTCTAGATCCAATCTCTTGGGGGTCGATCACTTGCGCTGCCTAGTTGGCCTTTGAAAAGGCTGAGGGTCGATTCAACTTCGCCAGCATTGTAATGAGAGGGTGGATTATGCTTGCTAGGAAGGATCGCCTTGTAGTGGGATGTTGTGAGGTTTGCAACCTCCTCCCAAAGGCTTGCCTCTGCAATGGAAACCTCAATTATGGCTTTATTTGTACATTTCTTGTGAATAGTCTTGAGACATCTCTCGATTAGATAGCACCAACGGGTCTGTATGGGACCCCAACCGTGCCTTGTTCGGGAGGTGCACAATTAGATGCTGCATTTGCAGAAAGAAGCCAGGTGAAAAGATCTTCTCTAGCTCATAGACCAACTCAGGCACCATTTTTTCTAGCTCTATAATGACAGTCTTAGATAGCTCCTTGGCACAAAGCTAGCGGAAGAAGTAGCTTAACTTTGCCAGCACTAGCCAGACATGCTCAGGAACATAGCCTCGAACCATTGACGGGAGTATCCGCTCAATCCATATGTGGTAGTCATGACTCTTCATCCCGTTAGACTTGTTAGTGTTCTTGAACGTTGCCCAAAGTGCCTCAATGATATTTTTCAGTGTGCATGACATCAATATTATGGCGCAGTTGGAGGTCATTGAAATAGGGGAGCCTCATCAAGCCAGACTTATAAGTCCACATATGTTGCTCACCATATCCCACAAAACCACCTTCTTCATTGGCATGAGTGTATCTATCTGAGCATGAACCTCGGCCCTAGTCCTCAAGCGTCGTCTTGGGTCCATCACTTTGACACCTTTCATAAAACTCTTAATGTCTTCTCTAAATGGATGGTCAAGAGGGAGGAATTGACGATGTTTGTCGAACGACGAATACTTGCCACCCTTCTTCAACCATGTGAACCTCACAACTTTCTTACATATTGGGCATGGGAACTTCCCTTAACACAGAAGGTGCACTTTAACCCATATGCTAGGAAGTCATGTAGGGTGTAGTGGTACCAGACATGCATTTTAAAGCTTGTCTTTGTAGCTGAGTCGTATGTCCACATCCCTTTGACCCAAGTCTCAATCAACTCATCTATCATAGGCTCCATGAAAACACCCATATGACTCCCTGGGTGTCCAGGAATTATCAACGATAGGAACACGGTATGCCGTTGAAAGGAGACTTCGGGGGGTGAAGATTGAGGGGGATGATGAACATGGGTCAACATGTGTATGGTGCAACCATCATACCATAAGGTTGGAACCCATCTGTTGCCAGCGTGACACGTACATTACGAGCCTCCTCTGCTTTGAGAGGATGCCATGTGTTGAAGTACCAGCATGCATTAGCATCGGATGGATGTACCATCTTCTCAGGATTGTACCACGTGCCATTTTTGTGCCGTGTCATCTGTTTTATGGATTCCTCAATCATGAATAGCCGTTGGGGCCTCGGTAGGAATGTAAGGTGTCATAGGAGTCTCATGGGGATCGTAAGCTGTCTCTTCTGACCATTGCCTGAGTCTACCTCCACGTACCTAGAGGATTTACACTATGGGAAGTAATTTGCATTCGCGTGTTCTTTCCTAAATAGGACGCACCCCTTTGGACACACATGTATCTTGTCATACGACATCTTCAGTGCAAGAAAGAGCTTCTCTGACTCGTACAAGTTAGGTGGATAATGTGTGTCTCCGGTAGCATGTCGCTCCACACGACGAACATCTTGTCGAAGCCTTCTCGACTTAGGTTTAACTCGGCCTTCAGCCCCATTATGTGACCAATGACATCCAGCTGAGAAACATTAGTACGATTGTGAAGGGGTCTCTGTAACGAGTCCAACATCTTGTAGAAGGCATCTGAGGTAGACTGCATCTCCTCCTTATCACGACATTCATTGAACTAAGCTTGGTGATAGTCATCCATCAAGTCAGGTACCCCAGCATCATCATCAAAAGCCTCAAGCCGTGGTCTCACAACCTCCTCTCTGATATGATCGACTTCACCATGGTAGATCCACTGGTGATAACCTAGAGTAAATCCAAACTTCACAATATGTTTACCCATGGTTAACCTATCTTTCATTCTTCTATTGTCACAACCGCTACATGGACAAATCACTAGAGAATGGCTTCTAGCACTCTCGCCAAATGCATTCTCTAAGAATTCTTGACCTAGACTATAAACATCAAGTTGTAATCTTGCTTCTCTCTAGAGCATGTACATCCACTCATAGCCCTCCATCATTTAATAGATGTATGAACACATATGAGTGACTATCAATTGCATGTACATGTTGTCCCTACTCTCTAATAGGTGAGGATAGGTCCTAATCCTACCTATGGATCCATAGATGAGGTTAGTTTTCATGCTCTACTCCTATCCGAGATAGAATTTCACTAGCACCTCCTCGCTGTTATCTCGATACACATCTGGCAAGGGAGAGTTTGTACCTATAGAACAATAGGGGGTGATGCCGAAACACTATCTTGGACCTGAGTAGACCATAGAAACTAACCCATCTAGCATCCACAGGCTATCCAAAAAACATGGACAATCCAAAAAAATATAGTCATAATGTGCAAACCCCTACATACCTCCAATCGTATCTCTTTTGGATGGGAGATGCCTAACTGGGATACGCGACCTAAGACCATGATATGGATAGAGGGGTTATACCTAGGGTGTCGATGAAGGCAGGCTTGCTATCAGGGCAGCGGTGAGTCGAGGCAGTGGCGAGGTGATGCAGTGCAGGCAGACCCATGATACCGATGAACATGATAAGGGTCCTTTGGGTCACCTCCAATGGGCTTGTCTCTGCAAAAGAACAAACAAAAAACTATAAGTTAATTTTTTTGGTAGAATCTCCCCTGCATGGGGAGGTTTTGAAAACCTGCAAAAAGAATGACACGAAGGCCGACATTCACAATGGCAGAAAGGCCGACAATGACAACGCACGAAGGCCGATAGTCACAATGACACAAAGGTCGATAACCAGAACGACACGAAGGCCGACAACCAGAGAAGGGGTGATATACGTAGTCACGGCACGTGCATCCACGGGGATTGTTGACATTTACTACCGTCATTACTAAAAACAGAGATAAACCCTACCTCTAGCAACAACGCCAGAAATGCTCGGTATATAACTAACTTGTCATTTAGCAACTAGCCACTTCTTAATTACTGACATTCCTAAACATGAAGTAGGTTGTCATCCCTAATTATATTGCTAGGAAATTATTATAGATTCATATGTACTAAAGATATGAATACAATATGATTGTAAACTAAATGAGTTTTGCAAGTGGACAGATAATTATAACATGAAGTAGGTTGTCATCCCTAATTATATGCTAGGAAATTATTATAGATTCACATGTACTAAAGATATGAATATAATATGATTGTAAACTAAATGGGTTTTGCAAGCAGACAAATAATTATACCGTTGTAGAATTTTACCTAGGGAGTTCATCCAGGTTGTCGATTTATATTTATACCACTGGGAAGGCTACGTGTTAAACTATAATCTATTATATTGATAAGAAACTATATAGGATGAATAAATGATATTACCAATACCATCTACTCTACTCATAACAGGCAGAGGTCACAAGATAAATATGGATAAATATAAGTGATAGCATAATCATCAGGTATCATAATTATGGATAATCATCAGAGCATCTACTAGTCATAATCATAGTTAGCCATTAGATAAACTAGGGAGTTAAATCTAAGGTAATTCTGTAACTACATCAATGAATAACTCTAATTAGTGCAATTACATCTAGAAATAATTGTTAAGTTAACCCTATATCATAATCACATGTAAAGAGGCATCAACTAATGAGGGTGTTAAACCACAAGGGTCACCTCCTTCACGACCGTGCCCATGCTAGTGCTACGTATAGAGGGTGGACTACAGAGGAACCAACGTAGCTATCACCTATGCGGACTACCACACGTCCCGGCATGTCAGGGTGCACTCGCAGATAAACAAGATATCTAGACACCACGTCTACATATTGTCTACCATCTACCCAACGATCAATTAAGTAAACGCTATACAAGAAATTACATGAATTCAATAAGATCAAACTAACTATCCTAGACATATAATCAAAGTAGACAATGACTATTGCAATTAAGAACATATGAATCTATTAAGAATAAAGGCTCCCTAATATACAATAAATATAATAAAGTAAGAACTAGATCTATTACCAAACTCTTGTGCTTTAGACCGACGACAGGGGCTCCAGATCCCAATGAAGAACTAGATCTCCTCTACTTCTAATCTAGCTAACTAGAACTATGAACTAGAAGGTTGTTGATGAACTAGAAGGCTCTTGATGCTTGATGGCTTGAGGCCTTGATGAATAATGGATTCGCTTCCTCCAGGGGGGCCCTACCCATGTATTTATAGTCCGGTTGGATGCACGTGCGCTGTAGGATCAAACCGACTTAACCAAGGGCCGAGATGCATTAGGAGAGGCAGTGGAGGAACATTCCAGAAGGGGAGGCAAACCCTAATGCCAGGGCGCCGCCCGGCCCTATGGTGGGGCCAGCCGGCCCCACCTGGTGGTGGCCTACCCCCCCATTGCTTCGGGTGTGTTGGTATAAATTAAGTGCACCCTAATAATGATTATAATCAGGTTATCTGCAAGCGCATAGATATATACTGACCAACACTTCACCAAGATCAACCCGGTTTTAATATCGAACCTAAAGGAACAGTAGGTGATTTATGACTTAGCCTATAATTTCTTAATCTAAGGGGGCACAAACAATCTAGAAACTATTGATGATGAGGAAATACTAATGTACACTGGTTCCAATAACTGGTAAACTTTGTATAGTATCGTCTTATCGGGCAAGTTACCCGAATAGGGGAAGAATCAGAGTAATCCCCTATTAGGCACCTATAAGCCTAGCAATCCTATCAACGGGACATGGACTATAGAGAAATCAACACAGCTATAAAGTCACCTACGTGAAGTACCACTGTCCGGCTGATCAGTGGATATTCACAAGCAACCATAGCCCAGACACCACGTCTACGCTATGAATCACTACTCCGACCTAGGAGCTACCCAAATCGTAGTACTCAATATAATATGTGTTGGTGCAAAAGCTGATCTGCAAACACAAAGGGCTAATACCTGATTCAAACGTTAAGGTGTGCCAGCTGATTTGACCTTACTATCGGCAAAGGTGGTAACTCGAACACTTTGGTCCCGACAACAGCGATGCGCCCGGATGTCACGGCCAAGAGGTGTTCACGCGGAACTTGAGAATACACCGAGCTTAAGTCGACAAATTCCTAAGAACTCGTAGTAAAAGGAAAATATGACGAAGTCGTCGAAAAAGTAGATGCTGGAATATGAGTAAAAACTTGTGTTTGATTGATTGATAGATTTTTTATTACATTGCCCTAGGGTCTATATTTATACCCTGTCCAAAGAGCTACAACCAGACACGACTAGAACTCAAATTCCAAATTAAACGGAAACCGTATACAAAACGAATTCTAATATCTAAGGAAAACATTAAACTACCCCCTTGTAGCCGACTGGGACACCACCACAGATCAATCGGTAATCTCCACGCATTTCTTCAAAGTTATTGGCAAACCTCCTGTTGTGGCCATCGGCAAGCATTGACACTGGTCATCGGCACGAACACGTCACCTCCTCAGGACTTAGTCATATTCAGTTGTTTCCCCATCGGCAAACCACCTCCATCGGCAACTTCTCTGCAGACCAATTGCCGCTGCTTCATCTGCCGATCCATACTTTACTAACCCCAGATACGCATCAAGATATACGTGTCCAAAAATAGTGTCAACACATGCCCCCCAATTTCGGAGTATAAAATCATGAATGCTCTGAAATTTTCTACAGTAATGATGACCTTCCACAATTAACTCTCCCAATTTGGTAACCGACTGTTAAATACGAACAACCTTGGCCCGATTCTCCTACAGATTCCTCGAATTTCTCAACCTCTTGAACCGAATCTCTCCACTTTATGTGCCCATCGGCAATATTACCGTTAGAGGGAACTGCCGATGGACCGACCAAGAGATCTTGTAAAGTGAAATATCTCCAAAATCATGACCGCTTGCCATCAAATCACCTGCACAATCCCTTGATTACCGTGCGAACAGTTGCCATATCCACCTGAACACCCTCGGATTTCATCGATGCGGCAAAGAGATAAGTCAGATTTGCCCTTGCCCGTTTTGTCTTA
Organism: Sorghum bicolor; assembly: GCF_000003195.3. Taxonomy (NCBI): domain Eukaryota; kingdom Viridiplantae; phylum Streptophyta; class Magnoliopsida; order Poales; family Poaceae; genus Sorghum; species Sorghum bicolor. The sequence goes on along the minus strand of NC_012879.2, from coordinate 19,351,244 downwards.
TAAATACTTCCTTCTCCAGTACTCCTTCTCCATCTTGTCATTCTACAGCCCAAAACCCACTTTCACGGCGGCGGTACCACCCGAGGGTTCCAAGAGCTTCAACGAAGGCCTTCTTCACCAATCCCCCAAGTCTTCGATCCTCTTCCTTGCAAGAAAATGGCCATCAACTTCATCGTGCCTGAGGTCAGTTCACTACCTTTCTTTTCCGTACCTCCACTGTATTCATGTTCATCCGCAATTCATTTTACTGAATGCTTCTTTTTCTTTTTGTTCTGTCTTTTATCCTCAAAACTTTTAGGATTTGGCCGATAAGATCGTAATTCCTACCGATCAACCTCATCTCTAGTGTTTTGGTCCGCTAGGAAACCCAGATCCCACCGATATAATAAACGCAGAAACAAACATAATCCCTTTTAGAGCCGAAAACTTTTCCCTAGATCTATGGAAAGATGCCTTCCGTTCCTGGCCCAGTCCCACCAAGGGATGGAAGGATTGGTTCTTGAGAGTCAGCCATTCAAACGAGGTTCAATGGGGCGAGCGGAAGTTAGACCAGTGTATTAGATTGTCTCTTACCGATATGGAGAGAAATGAGTCACTGTTAATTGCTGCTTCGTACTTCTGGTCAGACACGCTCAATGCTTTTGTGTTTGGCCATGGGCCTGCTTCTCCTACACTTGCCGATGTACTCATGCTCACCGGCTTAGATATATCCACTGCCGATAACAGCCATTTATTTGACACAAACCCAGTTCTAAGGTAGAAACTCGCTCTATCGGCGGTTGGTCTGGGTACATTCAGAAGTTCCGAAGAATAGTACGTGTTAATGCAAAGGAACAACCCACTTTCCTGAATATGTGGCTGGATAAGTTTGTATTCTGTAACCGATCGGCAGGACCAACTTCTGTTTACTTATTAGCAGCAGAAAGATTAGCCGATGGCGGCCGATTTCCTCTTGGCCGATACCTGCTCGGCTCTGTTTATCACCTCCTCCACCAGGTAGCTAGGAAACTTCTGCTCAGCCAACCCATCGGCAACTTAGGGGGTCCTTGGTGGTTCATCAACATGTGGCTTAGTCTCCATATGCACAAACGCCTCGAATTCGACCTCTTCGAACAACGCTTCCCCAGGGACATAGCCGAGGATTATGAATTGGATGAAGAAGAATCGGCAACTCGCTCCCCCTTGAACTTTGGCGAAGCTGCCATAGTCTTACCTGGCACTGGTGGTAATGAAGACCAGGTTAGCCGATTCTTTCAAACTCTATATGAAGGTCTGACCAGAGAACAGCGGGCATGGATGCCTTATGAAGATCCAGACACCAGATTCCCCTGACCTTCCATCCCTTTAATGATGCTCTCAACAAGGACCGTGATGTGATGATGGCAATTATTACCCCAAGGGCCATACCAGTGAACTTCTTTGGCAGTGGGAAAGCTTCCAACCTGACCTATGAGTTTTACAACCCATCGGCACTAGCTCGCCAACTGGCTTTCGGTCAACTGCCGATCGCACTTTGCTACGCCGATGTGGTAAAGCCAAGGGAGACCATCACCAGCAATCTTGAATGGATCAGAATAGCTCAACTCCCGCCAAACGCCGATACAGATGTCGACTTATTGGCTTGGATCCCAGCTCTCTTCATCACCCAGGCATACAAACAGTGGTGGGAAGAGTGGAAAGAGCATCTGTTCTGCAGATCGGCCCTCATATATCGTGGCATGATCGACCCCAAATACAAGGTCCCCGATAACACTGTAAGCATTTTAACCGATGTTTCAATCCTTTCACTCTCATTTTCTATCGGTAACTTACTTTCTTTATTTCATACAGGTCGATGAAACGCCTCCATTAGTTAGCAGAAGTGGCAGGCCGATCGAACTCCTTCCATCAGGCCCAATTTCTTTGATCAGCAACAACGCTCCAGGCTTGGCTGCTTTAATGCATCGGGGTGTGCGTCTCAAGAAAGTCACCACCAAGCAAACGAAAAACATCCCCATCGTTAGCTGCCACCGCTTTGGCACGAGCTTTCAAGGTAAATTCTTGAATTCCTCAACTTATACCGATTCCATTCTTACATTCACACAACTTATCAGGACACATCGGCTAGCATCGGAACTTCATCGGTAACTTATTATTTCAATCAGAACCTCACCAATACCCTGTTTCACTTGTACTCATAAAACTTTCATTGTTGTATCAGCACACTGGCAAATCAGCAAAGACCAGAAGCACGACTGCCGATGCCCCCCAGTCCAGCCAACCAAAGAGAAAAGGTTCCAAGAGTACCAGATCACAAGCGAAGCGCCAGAGAACAGCAACGCCTCCCCCTCCTCCAAGGTCACCGATCCCGGTGGAATCATCCCCCTCATCTCCAGAAGCTCAGACACAACAAGTACCATCTCCTCCTCAGCCATAGGAAGAACCCCAGCCAGAAGAAGTTTAGCCAGAAAAAACATCGACTGATGTACACGAGTAGACCGCCGATCCAGCAAGCTTAATCATAGCATCGGTGGTTTCCTCGATTCATACAAGTACTGCACCCCCTCAAGGTAACATACCCTCTATGAAATTACTGCCGATGAACCTACCTCTCCATTTTATAATTACCCCTGTTAATTTTCAGCTGACATTGTTCCGTCGGCAACTCCAGCCGAACAACCCGTGGTACCATCGTCCTCAACCAGCCAAAGGTGAGAAATCGCCTTGAAACAAGTAAGTTACCCGATCTCTATTTTTATCATCACCAGTACTTGATCATGAAATAACTTATTTTATCTTCCTTTTCAGGAACAGGATTCTCCCGACAGCTTGTTCTCCTTCGCCATCGAAATATCTGAGGATGAAGGCGAGGAGGCAAGTTCTTCTCGAGTGGTTGGAATCTCATCGGCAGAGATTAGAGCAAAGTTGGAAGATCTATCGGCCCTCCTTCATCAAGACACGGCCCAATTGGTTGATGACTCCAATCCAGCCAAGGCCCTGTTCAAGGCTCTCAGAGGCCAAATTCCTGCCGATGCCGAGGAGATCCTCTTCAAGGCTGCTCACTTGGAGAGTCGATAGCTTCAGTATCAAAAGGCCGCTCAGCGCCTTGCCGATAGAGCTGCTCACACCCAGCTCTCAGAAGAGATGATGAAAGTAAAGCTCCTTGTCGATGAAAAGCATAAGAGCATCGACATTTTGAAATTCTCAGGAGATGTGCTGAAGCAAAAGATCTCTGATCTATCGGCAAAAAGAAAAGCCTTGTTGGCAGAACTTAAACAAGTGGAAGAAGCTCTGTCCCAAGCTCAACAGGAAGAAAGTCAGCTGCCTGAAGCAACAAGACTCTCGAACAGGAATGAAACATCCAAGCTCGCAAGGCATTGCAGATGAAGAAGAAGCTGAAGCCGGTGGAAGGTTCTGCCGATGAAGACATCAGAGAGATAGAAGAAGCTGACCAAATTCGTCTGCGTGCTATATCAGTCATTCAAGCCTTGCGGAATGTATGAACTCTTCGTCGGCGGCGTATTCTGCTCTTTCTTCAAAACACTTCTAAGCATTCTGGTCTAACCGACAGGACTGTTATCGGCACCTTTTTTTAAAAAAACATTGAGTCCGGCCTCAGATACACTTTGATCCAGCCGATAGGAATGTTATTGGCACTTAAACTTTCACGCATCAATCCATATGCTAGGATAATATTTCTTTAAATATTTGCCATTCAATGCCCTGGGAAATTCAACTCCTTCGAGAGTTTCTAAAATATATGCATTGCCAGGAGCAGACCGATTTATCCGATAAGGACCTTCCCAATTAGGAGACCACTTTCCAAATTTTGAACTTTTAGTCCTGATTGGTAAGATTAGTTTCCACACTAAGTCTCCATCGGCAAATTCCTTAGCCTTTACCTTCTTATCATACCATCTGGCAACTCTCTTTTTATTTTCTTCTATACTCATCAAAGCCCTCAGCCGATGCTCTGCTAAATCATCCAACTCGTCTTTCATCAAAGTAGCATATTCATCGGCAATTAGCTGATCTTGAAAAGATAATCGCCTAGATTTGGTTTTAATCTCCCATGGTAACACAGCATCGTGCCCATACACCAACTGATAAGGCAAAACTTTGGTCGACCCATGACAAGCCATCCGATATGACCATAAAGCTTCATTCAACAACGTATGCCACCTCCTAGGATTTTCTTCAACCTTTAGTTTGATGAGTTTAATAATTCCTTTGTTAGATGCTTCAGCCTGCCCATCGGCTTGAGCATAATAAGGAGAAGAATTCAACACTTTAATTCCCATAACGATTGCAAACTCATCAAACTCTCCCAATGTAAACATAGTACCTTGATCGGTAGTAATCGTTTGAGGAATACCAAATCGGTAAACAATATGCTCTTTTACAAAATCAATCATATTGGCCGATGTAACTTTTTTCAAAGAAATAGCCTCAACCCACTTGGTGAAATAATCAGTGGCAACCAAGATAAACTTATGCCCCTTGCTTGATGGTGGGTAAATCTGGCCGATCAGATCAATAGCCCATCCCCGAAATGGCCAAGGTTTAATAATGGGATTCATGGCCGATGCGGGTGCTCTTTGAATATTACCAAATTTCTGACATCCTTGACATCCTCTGAAATACTTAAAACAATCCTCAAGTATAGTTGGCCAATAATACCCATTTCTCCTAATCATCCATTTCATCTTAAAAGCCGACTGATGTGCTCCACACACTCCATGGATTTCTCCCATCAAACTTTTAGCTTCATCATCACCTAAGCACTTAAGAAGAACTCCATCAATCGTTCGATAATACAATTAATCCTCGAGGAGCACATACTTGGTAGCATGAAACCGAACACGCTTCTCAACCTTCTTAGATGGATCTTTTAAATAATCAATAATTTTTTTTCTCCAATCATCGGCACTTATTGTCGATATCGTATTCAATATGGGCTGATATCCCGAGGCATGCTGAGCCAACCGATTAGCTTCCTCATTATGTAACCGAGGAACATGCTCTAATCGGAAATCCTTGAATTCCCTTAATAGTTGCATACTCCTTTCGTAATAAGTTATCAGAATTTCACTTCGGCATTCATAACTTCCAGCCAATTGATTTATAACCAGCATAGAATCTCCAAAGATTTCAACAGCATCAGCATGAACTTCTTTTAACAACTCTAATCCTTTAATCAATGCTTGACACTCGGCTTGATTATTCGTTGACGTGGCAACAATTGGCAGAGAGAACTCATATTTCTTTCCCTGAGGGGAAATCAACACTATACCGATTCCTGCCCCCCGGTCACACGTGGATCCATCAAAGAAGAGCGTGGCACAATTTCCAAAGTCTCCACTGCACCGCGATGTGGAGTCACAAAATCGGCCATAATCTGTCCTTTAACCACTTTAGCCGATTCGTAACGCAGATCGAATTCTGATAGTGCCAAAATCCACTTACCGATCCTGCCACTCATGATCGGCATAGATAGCATATACCGGACCACATCATCTTTGCATATAACAATGCATTCGGCCGATAGTAAATAGTGTCTCAACTTAATGCAGGAGAAATATAGGCATAAACATAATTTTTCAATAGCTGAATACCTAGTCTCAGCATCAATCAATCTCCTCCTTAAATAGTAAATCACACGCTCCCTCCCTTCAAATTCTTGAATCAAAGCCGAACCGATGACCATCCCATCGCTAGATAAATATAATCTGAAGGGCTTTCCTTGCTGAGGTAGAATCAGAACTGGAGGATTTATCAAGTAATTCTTGATTTCATCTAAAGCCAACTGTTGCTCTTTCCCCCATATGAACTCCTGATCGGCTTTCAATTTAAGCAAAGGACTGAAAGCACAAATTTTACCAGACAAATTAGATATAAACCGCCTGATAAAATTTACCTTGTCGATCAAGGATTGGAGCTCAGTTTTGTTAGTAGGGGCAACAATTTTGTTGATAGCATCAATAGATCGTCTACTAATTTCAATTCCTCTCTGATGCACCATGAAACCAAGAAACTGCCCTGCTGATACACCAAATGCACACTTATTGGGATTCATCTTTAAACCATGTTTCCTTGTGCATTCCAACACCTTTCGCAAATCGGCAAGATGCTGTGTGAAATTTCCAGACTTAACCACCACATCATCAATATAAATTTCCACCAGCTTGCCGATGAACTCATGAAAGATAAAATTCATAGCCCTTTGATAAGTAGCACCAGCATTTTTCAAACCAAAGGTCATGACTATCCATTCAAACAACCCAACATGACTAGGACATCTAAATGCAGTCTTTGGAATATCTTCTTCAGCCATGAATATTTGATTATATCCTGCATTGCCATCCATAAAGCTTATGATCCGATGCCCAGCTGCAGCATCAACTAGTAAATCGGCAACTGGCATTGGGTAACCATCCATCGGCGTAGCTTTATTAAGATTCCTGAAATCAATGCAAACTCGAAGCTTTCCATTTTTCTTGTAAACTGGAACAACATTGGAAATCCACTCGGCATACCGACACTACCGAATAAATTTAGCTTCGATAAGTTTGGTTATTTCAGCCTTATTATCAGGAAGAATATTAGGATTACATCGGCGAGCTGGCTATTGATGTGGCCGAAATCTAGATTTGATGGGTAACCGATGTTCAACAATCGATCGGTCTAAACCAGGCATCTCAGTATAATCCCAAGCAAAGCAATCTTTATATTCCTTTAACAAATTGGTTAACTGTTGCTTACACTCAGAATCTAACTTAGCACTAATAAAAGTAGGTCTAGGTTTATCCCCATTACCTATATCTACCTCTACTAAATCATCGGCCGATGTGAACCCCTGGCCTAACTTTCCATCATCGGTGAACCTATCCATTAAAACTCTTCATCAGAACCGACTGCTTGGATCGGTGGAATTTCATAATCGGCAACTTTGAGGAAATCCTTCTCCCAAACTTCCCCTGAGATATACCTGGTTCTTTCATAAGTATCTGCCTCTGCCAATGCAATAACATAAGAAGAGTCTCCCGGGACAATCTCAATCTTGTCACCTACCCACTGAACCAAGCATTGGTGCATTGTGGACGAGATGCAACAATTGGCATGAATCCAATCTCTCCCTAACAGTAGATTATAAGCACCCTTTCCACTGATCACGAAGAAGGTTGTCGGCAAGGTTTCTACCGATGGTCAATTCAACACATATTGCCACTTTAACCGGAGACACATTTCCTTCAAAGTCCTTTAGCATCATATCGGTCTTGGTCAAATCTTGATCCCCTTTCCTAAGTTTCTGATAGACCGTATATGGCATAATATTGATAGCAGCTCCATCGTCCACAAGTATCTTGGTAATCGGCTACCCATCAACCCTTCCTTTGACGAATAGAGCCTTAAGATGCTGCCTTTCATTGTCGGTAGGTTTTTCGAAGATGGCTGTCATTGGATCCAGAGCCAACTGAGCTATTTGGTCGGAAAAATCCAGCTCCTCATCATCACTGGATGGCGCAAGGAACTCCATCGGCAACATAAATACCATGTTAGCATCTGCCGATGGCCCTTTTCCCTTAAGATCCGGTTGCTGCTGATCCCCAGATTGGCCAGAATTCTCTCCCTTGGTCAAATCTTGTCGTCTTTCGCGCTGCAACCTTCTCTTCTGCATCCTAGTCAACTCCTCTGGACACCACGGAGGAAGCTGTGGCTGCCTTGCTGGAGGACGACGATTTTCCCTTGACTCCACACGATAGGTATTAGCATCCCTGCAAAATATGAACTCATCGGGAACTCGTGCATTGGCCATCTCCTCAAATTCTCCTTGGTTCCTGGGAAAATATCCGACACGATCACCAAGCCTATCGTGCACACTGAGCCTGCCCCCCAGCCGATCATGAACGGAAGTCCTCCCCCTAATTGGTCCACCAAATCGACGGTCATTGTTCTGATACTGCCGATTTGATCTGTCATACCGATCATGACCATTGCTTTCAGGGCAGTCTCTGACAGTAGGAAGCTTAATATTTTGCTCCCAACAATGGATAAAGAACGGACAATTCTAATGATCCTTATGCCGATTCCACTCTTGTCGGCGTCTTTCTTCTTCCCGACGATAGTCCTCCTGCTGGCGCCGATACCGATCTTCACGCTGCTGCCAAGTTTCCCGAGGCCTTCTATGAGTTATCACAATACCAGATCAGGGAAACCTTCCTGAGTTAGTTCCCTCCTGGATCAAACCTTTTCCTTTGGCATCGGTAGCAGTAATCTGATGTTGAGGATCCACCGATGCACTTCTTTCAGCCGCTTCCGACGTCAAAACCTTTGTTTTCCCCTTAGCATCCAACATATTTGTTGGAAAAGGATGTTGATCGATCTTCATCGGCTTCTGCGCTTTAGAATTATCAAACTTGATCCTCCCAGATTCTATAGCCGATTGTAGTTGTTGCCTGAAAACCATACATTCATTTGTGCTGTGAGACGTTGCATTGTGCCACTTGCAATATTTCATCTTCTTTAATTCTTCAGCCGATGGAATCACATGATTGGGTGACAACTTGATTTGCCCTTCTTGAAGTAGAAAGTCAAATATTCTATCGGCTTTAGTGATATCAAATGCAAACTTTTCTGGCTCTTTATGCCCAAAAGGGCAAGACATTGGCTTTTTATTTTTCACCCACTCTGCCAAGCCGATGACTGGCTCATCATAATCTGAGCTTGCTGCTTCATTAACAAATGACACCTTTTTGTTCCATGCCCTCTTGGGTTCAAAGGGTTTGATATCCTGGTCGGAAATTCTCTGCACCAAGTGACTTAGGCTCTCGAACTCTTGAGAAGCATACTTGTCTCTGATATGTGGCAACAAACCCTAGAAAGCCAAATCGGCTAGCTGCCGATCGTCCAGAACCAGACTATAGCACTTGTTCTTAACTTCTCGCGACCTTTGCACAAAGCTTTCCACCGATTCATCATTACATTGCTTCAATCTGACTAAATCAGTAATCTTCTTCTCATGGACCCCAGAAAAGAAGTATTTATGGAATTGCTTCTCTAGATCAGCCGAAGTAATCACAGAATTGGGAGGTAATGAAATAAACCAAGTAAAAGCCGATCCAGATAAAGATGATGAGAACAAACAAACCCTTAATTCATCTCTGTTAGCAGCTTCTCCACACTGGACGATGAACATGTTAACGTGCTCCATAGTTGATGTATCATCCTGTCCAGAAAACTTAGTGAAATCGGGTACCTTGTACCGATTTGGATGCGGAATCAAATCGTATGCGGGAGGATACGGCGTCCGATAAGAATAAGTGTTGACTTTGGGTTTTATCCCAAATTGGTCTCTCATCACTTCAGCAATCTTATCGGCCCAATAAGCATCGGCATCTTGCCGATGAGGTGGTTGCGGATCTGGCACCTGCTGATATGCTTTCACGTGTCTCTGCGGTGCACGATCTGCATGGAACATCAGGTTAATTATTTGACCACCTATCTGCTGACCACCAATCTGCTGACCAAGATTCATCGGTTGGTTGGCCAACCCTTGATTCGGGAACCCAGGCTGGATTTGGCCTTGTTGAAACCCTGAAGCCTGATGATTCTGCTGGGGCATTTCTGGAAAGACTAACTGTCCCGTCCATCCACTGTTAGCATTCATCGGCATAAACCCTGCCGATGGCTGGAAATTGGGCATCATCATTGAATTGACATACCCTGGCTGTGCCATAAACCTCTGTTGCGTCGGCATTGAGTCTGCCGATGCGTTAGGCATCTGGAACGTTGGAGCTTGAGAATTCCCAGTGTAAGGTCTTGCAGTAGTAGTTGTAGTATACTGGGGACTCTGATTCATCGGCATATTTGGAGGTGCCAATGCCATAGGAGCCTTGCCTCTCATGTCATCCGTTTGAGATGTCCCAGGCGTCTTCAACATCATCTCTAGGGGTATGCCATAACCCCACCAGTTAGGAGGAATAGATCCCGACATTGCTGATGCCAATAGATTTGTGGCAAGCTTGATTTGCCCATCTGATGTTGATGGATTGGCCATCATTGATGTAGATTGCACATCAGTGACCCCTAATGTGCTTGGAGGAGAAGTAACTTCTATACCCGCAGTGGCTGTAGTAGCCGATGGAGCTGTAACCACTGGTGATCCCGACTGATGATGGGTAGGGCCCACATAATTGGGTGGCAACTGTCCTTCTTTGAAAGTTCTAGCCACGGCATTGAAAACCGTATTGGACATTACACCAGCTTGATTAATCAAGGAACGGTTAATGGTATTGTCAACCATGTCTTGAAGTTTACCAGGATTGGCCTCAAAAGTAATTTGCCGAGGCGCCGGCAATGCTTCTTTCTGGATCACTTCGCCAATCCTGTTGATGCTGAAGGATTTCAAACATTGCTGCTTGTAGTCCTCCATGGCTTTTGCAATAGCTTGCTTCTGCTCATCTCTGAGATTGGCTTCCGTCATAGGGATAACGTTCTCCAAGTCGAACTCGGTATTCGCCATGTTGATCTTGATCTTGAATCTTGACCCACTGGGCGTGCCAAAAGATGTGTTGGTGCAAAAGCTGATCTGCAAACACAAAGGGCTAATACCCAATTCAAACGTTAAGGCGTGCCAGCCGATTTGACCTTACTATCGGCAAAAGTGGTAACTCAAACACTTTGGTCCCGACCACAGCGATGCGCCTGGATGTCACGGCCAAGAGGTGTTCATGCGGAACTTGAGAATACGCTGAGCTTAAGTCGATGAATTCCTAAGAACTCGTAGTAAAAGCAAAATATGACGAAGTCGTCGAAAAAGTAGATGCTGGAATATGAGTAAAAACTTGTGTTTGATTGATTGATAGATTTTTTATTACATTGCCCTAGGGTCTACATTTATACCCTGTCCAAAGAGCTACAACCAGACACGACTAGAACTCAAATTCCAAATTAAACGGAAACCGTATACAAAACGAATTCTAATATCTAAAGAAAACATTAAACTACCCCCTTGTAGCCGACTGGGACACCACCATAGATCAATCGGCAATCTCGACGCTTTTCTTCAAAGTTATCGGCAAACCTCCTGTTGTGGCCATCGGCAAGCATTGACACTGGTCATCGGCACGAACACGTCACCTCCTCTGGACTTAGTCATATTCAGTTGTTTCCCCATCGGCAACCACCTCCATCGGCAACTTCTCTGTAGACCAATTGCCGCTGCTTCATCTGCCGATCCATACTTTACTAACCCCAGATACGCATCAAGAGATACGTGTCCAAAAACAGTGTCAACAATATGAGTTGCAAACCAAAGAATGAATACAAACAATTTGCTTACTTGAATCAGAAGGGTAAATACAAAAGTACCTCAGAACGCGGTTCCACGCGAGGGAGCCGAATCCAGACAATACAGCTCCTGAGGAAGCTCCGACAGGCCGGGACTCCTCCGAATCTCTAGTCCTCTACTCTATGTCTCTCTAATCTCTATCTTGATTGATAGCCTAGATCTAGTGGATCTCTATCTAATGCTCTAGCTCTTCATCTCTTGATCTGGCCTCCTCTAGGGGGGTCTTGCCTTCTATTTGTAGCCTGGTGGGGTGAACACGCGCCGTTGGATCAAACCGACTTAACAAGCAGTCGAGATGGCTCCTCAGAGGCGGTGGAGGTAGCTTGCAGAAGGGGAGGCCAAACCCTAGCCACAGGGGGCCGGGTGGCGCCAGGGTGGGGCCGGCCGGCCCCACCTGGTGGTCTCTACCGGTCCCCTTGCTCTGAGAGTCTTCTGGAGTCTTCCTGATCCCTCTAGTGTCCCCCTTCCGCCGCGGATAAGTTTCGTGGTTAATTGGCACTTAAGTCCATCTTTTCAGCACTTTCTCAAACAATCCCTGCAAGACACAGAATATACGCAACTCGTAGAAATTGTCAATGATAACCCTATTCTAGTGGATATTCATTTCTGGTGAAGAAATAAATGCTAACGAATTTCGTAAGTTAGCAAGTGTCAACAATTACCCTCACACTTAGGCTTTTACTCGTCCTGAGAAAAAGGTTGGTTTTATCATGCTGAGTAAATATTTAATGCACAACTTGGAAATTATATAAAACTGATCTAATCATCATGTACTATGGAAATTTAAAGTGCTCATCATGAATTCTGTAGTTATTGCAAAGTGGGTTAGCTTAAAATAGATTACTCTTTTCCTTAAATTTTTTCTACCGGAGAGTAAGTGAAGTTCGCAAATAAAACATAGCTTCAACCTTCTCTTAATTGTAGTGGCATCAATGAGTGTGATATTAATTTGATGTTATAACCAGGAAGGGAAATATCATATTCCTGGATCAGACAGATTATCCACTTCCTTAGCATATTATGTAGGAGGGACCATGAGCTCTCTTTCTTTTCTCTTCTTTTTTTAGATCGAGGTTTTGGACACTCGGGATCTATCTTTTTGAGGATTCGGACACTTGTCCCTTTTTATTTCCTTGGATTTCTTTATGAAGAACTCATGGCTACTTCATAATAGTGCTTAAGAGAGTGTATTTTGTTTTTATTTCATTTTTATGATACTAGAAATATGATAAATCTCTCTAACAAAGTCACGTGATTATTATTTGATTCCAATAAAGAGAGGTGAAGCTAATTTGTTTTTACCTTTTTGAAAGGAAAATCTCCAAAGATAAATTTTCAGGAATTGAATACTCATTACTTTTCTATCTCTTTTTCCACAATAACTTAAGTAAACATGATGTACTATAAATGTCGCAGCCATGATTCTAGAAAAGTGTTATAAAATTTATTTTGTCCAAGTCATAGATTAAATATTGTTTATTAGATCTTAAAAAATATGTCATATAAAGATTTCCGATTCGAATGACAATTATATGCAATTATAATTTAAATAACTCAAACTAACCGTGACCAAAGTGAGGGCAGAGACAAGCAAACAGGGCGCCGGCCAGCCCCACCTAGGCGTCGGCCGCCCCACCTCTGGGTAGTGTGGGTCCTGCTTTGCTGTGCGCGATCTTAGTTCGATTGTATTCCGAATTACGCTGCTTTTCTAACTGAATTTCCGTCTCATGAGTGAGATGTGCCTCCCCCACACTTATTTTCCAGTATATTTTCCTGCGCAATATATGGAGACAAACACAAACAAAAGAAATAGAGAATAGAGTAGATAAAATATAAGACACTTTATTTATTCATGATGGTGATAATTTAATAGACACTTTAACGACTGAGCTAACTAACTAGCCAAACCTAGCGGAATTGTGCCTTATTAATAGGTAGCTGGGCAACTATTGCTGTCCTTTCTTGTTAAGGCCCTGAATTTCTTCGTGAAGGGCTGCAATCTCTGCTTCAAGCTTATCTTTATCTCTCCTAAGGTTGCGGATCAATTTGAAGCTGATCCCTAACTGCTTGTCCATGCCTTCTATAAGCTTGTCCCTTAGATTGTTGGACTTCTCCATCCCCCTGATAATGTCAGAGAGGCCTTGAAGTTTTTCGTTGAGGGTGCGTAGGGTAGGAGCTGGCTGCTTGGGAGCTTTCTCCAGTGCTAGTGCTGATGTTGCTCTCTTCCTCTTAGGCTTAGGCGTCGGTGAGACATGCACAACGTAGCACACCTCGTTAGGGTTACCCCGAACGCCTTGGATAACTTGACGAGTGGTGTGTTGATATTTGGGAACGCAATAAGGAATGGATCCGCAAGCGCACGGATATCGGTGAGCACTTCACCCGGGAGGTTATCCAGAGTATCGTATTTATTTTTTTACCACTAGGAGAAAGAGTGCATCTGACTAACCCAGACTATTACTACTAACCTTTAGGCTACAGAGAATGTTTCCCGATGTGAGTGATATATAGAGAAGACTACAACCGTAATCTTTTTCTAACATTGGTAACGATAATATACTGTTCTATTGGGGAAGCTTACGGAATCTAGACACCACAGAGGATGTTCAACCCGCACCTATAAACCCTATCCTTCCTACTAACGAGATATGGTCTGCAAAGGTAACTCAGAAATGTCACGTTCCTCGCTACTACCACGGTCCAGCTAGTCAGGAAATATCTATGAGTATCCTTGCCCAAACACCACGTCTACGCTAGAGATGATTACTCTAAACTCTATGCGAAGAGATAAAAGTAAACTCATAAACCAAAGAACAATAAAACAAGAACTTACTAGTATTTAGAAGTCGAAATACTGAAGAATCCTAGGAGCAAGCTTCGGGTTAGGAGAACTTGATCCCACAGGTACAACCTCGGAGTAGACACCGACAGGCCGGGCTTCCTCCGATCTACACCTCCACTCTATCTCTCTCAATCTAGTAGAAACTAGAAGATCTAATTCTACTCACATTGGATGCTAAGCCCTAAGTCTATTTAGAGGAGAGGTATTCCTTCGAGGGCTCCTCTCAACTCTATGATGAACTTCGTCTCCTCTAGGGGCCAGGGGGTCTGCTTATATAGTTCCCTCAGGTGAACGTGGGCCGTTGGATCAAACCGACATTGATTGAACGGTTATCCTTGATCCTTTAGGTCGGTGGAGCGTAATCCCGAAAGAGAGTCCTGATTGGACTCCAAAGGGGGGGCGGGCGCCCTGGGCCAAGCCCCGTTCTTCCTCCGCTTCGTTCTCGTGGCTTCTGGATTCTTCTAGATGGTAGAAAATTGCGTGGTGCGTTAATATCTATATGTAATCCCGACATGTGGGCCTTTCTTCTCTATTTCCTAATAACCCCCTGCAGAAACAGATAAACAACAAAACTCGTGGAATTCTGTCAGATCAAACCCTAATTGTATGTGTTGTTTGCATATTGGTACTTAAGAACCGTCAACAAACACCCCCATACTTAGGCTTTTACTCGTCCTCGAGAAAAGGATGGTTAAGAAAAATATTTTGGGTAAAACATTTTCATCAGATCTGCAGGGTGTTGTAAAAATTCACTGTGTACCGTAGTCA